>NC_079164.1:39290518-39590518 GCF_947568905.1 Ostrea edulis
CAGGTGCCTAGGAGGAGTAAGCATCCCCTGTTGACCGGACACACTCGCCGTGAGCCCTATATCCTGATCAGGTAAACGGAGTTATCCGCAGTCAAAATCAGTGTGCCAAGAACGGCTTAACAATCGGTATGAAACACGTAATACAGCATTTGACCCAATGATAGGTTGTATTGACGAACTAGATCGTTAAAACGACCATAGAATTTGCGAAATCCTGACTTCAATCGAGACTGTTGAAAGATATAGTCCGAACACAAATCCATGGTATAAACCTATAATTTTGACCTTGAGATTCAAGGTCATGAATGTACATGGCACAAAGTCTCATGGTGATACACCCATGTCTTATGGTATGACTATGTCAAAACCCTATAATCAATTTTGACCTTGAGGTCAAAGTTGGAGGTCATGAAGGTACCCGACACATCGTCTCATGGTGATACACTCATGTGTCAAATATGGTATACCTATGTCAAAGAACAAAGAAGTTATGGCCCGGACACGAATTATGATTGATTGAATATTTTTTAACGTCCCTCTCGAGAATATTTCCCTACGAATATGGAGACGTCACCACTGCTTGTGAAGGGTTGCAAAATTTAGGCCTAGATGCTCGGCGCTTATGGCCATTGAGCAGGGAGGAATCTTTATAGTGCTACACCTGCTGTGACAGGGGACCTCGATTTTTACGATCTCATCCGAAGGAGCGCCCCATTTAGTCGCCTCTTACGTCAAGCAAGGAGTACTGAGGAGCTATTCTAACCCGGATCCCCCACGGGAAATGGGATTAAAATTTACAATTTTGGTAAAGGGCTATTTGTACCTGCTCCTTCCAAATGTCCATTTAGTATCAATATCATAAAACTGTTATTTAAATATTTTATAATATGTATTTTGTATACAAAGTTTGCGCTCGCCCTGGAGTCAGTACCTCTACCCCGAGGATCATGAAATTTAAATTTGGGTAGAGGCGTTTCTGATCTATGGCTATGCATTATTTTTTTCTTACATGTGTGTGGTTGTCGAGAAAATGTTCGAAAATTGGTCAATTTTGGCAGTGTTTGTCCTGCCCATAAGATGAAGGAGTCCTAAAATTTACAAATTACGTCCCACTTGTCTCAAACATGCTTCATACGTTAGAAAAATAATTGGAATGGTAGATATCGAGAAGTTAACGCACTACGGATGACGCCGGACACAGATCAAATTACATATGACTCGGGTGACTTAAAAAACCACACACAATGGAAATACCTGTTCGTCAAACACGTATGCTTTTACACCTATCCGTGCAGAAATGTTTTTATTTTCAGATGAAAGAGGGCCAGGCTACAGATTAGGGAGATCGAGTGGGGATGAGGTATAATATAAAACTCTACTTGGGGGGAGGGGTGCTAATTTTAAAATTCAAGAGATATAACTTGACAAATATGGTACGTATGTAGATAGGGGTCTTTAGAAATGAGAAGAGAATGATAGGACCCACAAACTAATATCAAGGTCAAGTGACTACAATGACCTTGGAACATAAATTGATATTACTTCAGTACCAGGTCTGATAGTCATAGTTTTTTGGTAGTATTTCAGCCATTGCTAACTAAATGACAATGTTTAGTATTGAATTTCCCTAACGGTTCGCAATGAGCCTACTCTTTTTCAAAAAATAGGGGAAACGATCTATTAATTGCGTACCAAGGGGATGTGATCCTTAACACGGGGCACAGACATGATATTTTCAGAAAGGGTGGTGGGATCTACAAATTAGTATCAAGGTCAAGTGATTCGTTCGTGACCTTGAACTGTAACGGGAAACCTGTACGTTTCCATGTAAATCCAGATTCAGTGATTTAGGCCTACAGAGAGTAAAAACATTTTTGAAGGTTTACAAAGGTTTATTAAAAGAAATGTTAATTTAATAATATTAAAAGTCTAGGGGTTGGTGGATACCTACTGGTAGCTTATCTGTACCAGGCTAGCTCTGATCTGTCCGTTGAGAACGTGGCGGTGGTCAGGCCGTTCACATGCGTCCAGACGTTGTCCAGAACGGCCTGACACACGCGCAAAGTCGGCAATTTAACGAACCCGACATTAAAAGAAATATAATAATAATATAGTAATAGTATAATGTTACACATGCTAAATATTACAATCCATATCAGTACGTGACTAGATATTTTAAAAATAACAATGACTTAATAACAAATATAGACACTATAAATCATCCACCATTACGCTGTCCCCTTCTTAAGACCTAATGTATGCGACACATACATTAGTCAAGTACACGTGTATATAGAAATTTTATAACAGTTTTAGCATTCATTGCAATACATTACAATATGAAGAAACAGTTCATTAAATTATGCAATGTAACAGCATTATATTTGGCAACAAATAATACTTGATATTCATTCAACAGTCCATATTTTTATACATAAAAATTATGTATAATAATATGTTTTACGGCGTGACCGTGTTTGAGGGCGAAGCAAAAAAGTTTTGACATTAGTATCTCTATCCAAAGCAGGACAAAAACAACCCGAAGTTAGCACGAGGACAGAGCTGTATCAAAGCATCCTAATTTTGAACATTTGATCCGCCTAAATATTGAACGCGGGAAATATAACGCAAATGATGTAAACAGTACATTGTGACGTCATATTCAGCGTCGTTATTTAGCAAATTTACAAACATAGCGTTTGAACCACAACAAAAAACATGGCGTTAATCGTGATTAAGAAAATAAGATTTACATGCTTTTACGGATTTTATGTGTAACATCTCAGAACGACGTGAACTAGGGTAGACGAGATTCAAAATGGAGAAATACATGTCCACGCGCTAATATTCGAACCGACGCCATTGGTACCAAACTTTTCAAGTTCCATAGGTATGGTTTAATTTTTCATTATTTTCCTATATTTTCCTTTTAAACATGTATATACGTGTTACCTATAGGGAGAGCTCCGCTCTCACGGCCCTTCGGGCCGTGAGAGGGCTTCGCCCTCTATAATACCGAGCGAAGCTCGGACGGGCCGAAGGCCCGTCCGCGAAGCAAGGCTCTAAAGGTAACACGTATGTAAAAGAAAAAAGTCAAAATCAGCAAAAGAAAAAGAGATAATCTCTATATACGTTCACTGAAATTTTCGTGATCCATATGGGCGCGGCATTTATTTTTTCATTACCTGTTTCAACAGTTATTCGTGTTTTATTTTGAATGCCAATAATAGAAGACTCTAACGTGCAATTCGTAATTTAAACACTCAGTTTGTTCAAAGTGAATAATATAATTATCATTGGTACAGGTTTTAGCAAATAAATACATATAAAACCGTAATACGACTAAATAGATGAACTAGTTCATGAGTTTCTTTGAATAAGAATATACGATAAAATTACGGTTACTTTTTTACCATTTTGAATTTATTGGTTAATTTTGTTTGGTTTTAACGGCCTTTTTCATTGCATACGGAATGTATTATTGTTGTTTATAAAATTTGTTTGCTTTGAAAAAAGAGAAAAAAGTCGAGGCTAAATGTGACGTCACAATGCACAGTTTACGTCGCCTTGCGTTTTATTTCCCGCGTTCAATGAATAGGCGGATCATGTAAAACTGTTGTCCCCATATAAACTCCTTAAATATTGAGATGTTACTGGGTGTTTAGCGCAAGGAAATTTCATTCAAAATATATATTTATAAATGAATCATAATCTACCGTACTTAACGGATTTATGATTACCACTCGGGACATGGAGTTACGTACATGCTTCGCTCGGTCTAACGGTCACACCGTATATATATTACAAAGGATTTTAAGTTATTTCATTACAATTAAAGACTCATTTTACAAAACGAATCTACAAGTTAAAAAAAATTTACTGTTAAGACACAGTCCCCAAATCACAAGAAACACTAAAGGAAGAATGATGGACAGAATGCCTCACAGTTCAGGAAACAGAAGATTCACAGCCTTGAGATCTGCCAATTCTCTACGCAGGTTCTCGACCTCCAGTTTTCGTCTCTTCTCCCTTTCCGCCATTACTTCAGATGAGGTGGCCTTCAAACATGCAAGTTTTTCCTCTGCAGTTTTCTTCTTTAGATTTATTGAGTGGGAAAGAGTTGCTATCCAATGAACGTACGTCAGTATTTCTTCCTGCGTACATGTATCAGGGACATCAGGTAGAGAAAATGGAGGGAAATCCTGGCACCTGGTCTGTGTACTATTTAAGTACCAAAATAAAAATAAAGAGTCTGCTTCAAGTTCCACAATTTATTGAATTACAATAGACCTTTTATTACAAGATAAACGAATTAAATAACCTCAAAATAGCATGAATTAATTCATTCCTTCTCAATTTCTCCCAAAATAAATTCAGAACTCAAGTAAATTCACAAAAAAACTACTTTTGTAAAGTCTGATTCGAGATAACTCAGAATATGTGACTTATAATAAAATAACTTGCACTAATTAACAAAATTTATATTGATGAGGTTTCCAAATTATGGAAATATATGTTCTCTTAATCCCTTAACATTTCTTATCAATATTTCAGTCAGTTTTAACCCAATTTAATTCCAAATGAATAAATAAACTTACATCTTAAAAATTTAGCGAAATCCCAAACGTTTTTCTAAAACCCAAAGTTGCAAACTAACTGAAAATTAACGGATTCATTCTATTTATACTCCGTTAAAATCCGTTTAACCAATTCACCCAAAAATTTCGTCTACTAAAAACAGATTTCGTTTACAATAAACGGAAAACGTCTCGTACAACATACATGTAGTTCCATTGTTGAATCTCACAAATAATTACAATTATAAAATTTAAATACTACTTTTCATTCAAGATCTCGTGTATCAACATAAAAAATATCGTTTTGTTTACTTACAATGTCAACGTGCTGAAATTCACAAGGTATGAATATTAATAGAGGTGAAATCTAAAAAAAACACAGCAATTTGACCCGGAAGTAGAGGTCAGCCCTTGAACTACAGATCTAAATAGTAACAGACAAGTTTATGCTATAAGTTTACAAAAGAATGGAATTAAGTAATGCATCTACCTCAACAATACTAAAAATGCATCAGTCATGGAATGTTCGAGTCAGTAAGCGTATCAATATCAATATTTACTTGTAACAGTGAAAGGTAAAGCACGTGTGACATTTCAGTCTGAATTTCCTCAATACACTTAATACGTAAGACATGCCATTTCAATAATCTAGTAATAAATAAAATAACACCCATCAAACTCTAAAATGAAGTACCTGAGAATAACTTAGTATTGCATACTGTAAGTTTCCTGTAATTTATAACCATAAAACAAGAACAATGATATAGCACTTACATGTAGGAACTGTCTCAAAATATTAAGAACAATAACAATTAAACATAACTCTACATTTATCCCCCTTTTAAGTTTCCAGTGTCCTCACGGAAACTAAAACCATGAAATATTCAAATATATCTTAATATGATTACGGTGTGACCGTTGGGGCGAGCGCAGCATATCTGAATACATTTTCAAAAAATTTATATTGAAAACAAGGAAAACTGATTTCGTTCACTGTCAACTGTCTTGCTCTTCTCGCCAATGTAGGAACCAGTTTAGCGGGAAATGCAACGAGCTTGTTGTGACGTAGTCTGCTGAATATATAAACAATATTAAAAATATCAGCAACAAGTATTTACAATTAAGCTACTTCCTCCACGTCGGTGTCCTTCATCTCGGTGTTCTTGGCCTTCTTCTTTGTGGTTCCTCTCTTGACATAACAACTGCCGCTGACGTCATTCTGGGGTTGTTCCGTCCCTTAGGTAAACAGTCTGCTGTCTCATTTCCCCCATCATGTGGTGAAGCACATCGTGAATCATAAGTAGGTGGTTATTCATAATGTCCAGCGTCGGAACTAGTGTTGCTCTAAGTGGTGCCTGGTCTTTGCTTTTAAGTACGGTGGGTGTTTTTTCTTCGTCCTCACTTTCACTATCATCACTGCTGGAACTCTGCATGACCAATTCTCTGATTGAACATCTTCACCCATTGATAAACTGTTTTTACAACAGGATCATTCTGATGTAACTCTGGGACATTGATTTCACCTGTAAGAGGAGCTGGGTTCTATCCCCTTGACCTCGTAGTGATGGTTCTTATTATATCGGTTGATCCCTCTAGAGTTGACTGCTCATCATCTGTTATTCCTTGACCAGGCTAGTCTTTCAGCAATTTACTCATCATCTCCTTGGTTTTCTTCCTGCACTTACTGCATGGCCCACCCTTCAAAGTTAGTGATTCCATATAGTCGATTTCTTTACTCTCACAAGTGCAATTCACATTCTTGAGAGGGAATCAGCATTCCCATGCTTTTTACCAGGCCGGTACTGAATGCTGAAATTATATTGAGATAATATTTCTATCCAACGTGCTATACGACCCTTTGGTTCCCTGAGACTAAAAAGCCAAACCAATGCTTGATGGTCAGTCCTAACAAAAAATTCCCTCCCCAGTAAATATTGTTTATAGTACTCGATGAAGTATCTCACAGCCAGCAACCCTTTATCAGTGACACAATAGTTCCGCTCTGATTTTCTTAGTGTGTGGCTTCCATAAGCTAAAACTTTTTCCTGTCCATCTTGTTCTTGACTGAGTACTGCCCCAATAGCATAATCACTGGCGTCTGTGTCTAATATGAATCTTCCTTGATCTCTAGGGTATGCCATTATGTCTGCTCCAGTCAATGCTCGTTAAGTTATTAAACGACTGCTCACATTCCTATGTCCATTTGAATTTAACATTTTTGTGTGCCGGGTCAACCAAGGGTTTTGCTCTCTGGGAAAATCCTGCAATAAATTTTCTGTAATAAATACCTACATGTAGCTTGTCGTAAGAGGCGACTAAATGGGGCGGTCCTTCGAATGAGACCGCAAAAACCGAGGTCCCGTGTCACAGCAGGTGTGGCACGTTAAACATCCCTCCCTGTTCAAAGGCCGTAAGCGTCGAGCATAGGCCTTAATGTTACAGTCCATCACCGGCAGTAGTGACATGTCCATATACAATATTCAATCAATCGAAATTATAGGGAATCAATCATAGGCACTTGAGTACCTCATCATCAGCCATGTGGAGTTGATAACGACGGGTATATAGACTCGGTGGGCGGAGCATAAAATTTAAATTAGAATTTTTGCTCCACACTTTTATATGGAATAATTTTGATCATGCTCCGTAAATCGGCATTAGCTGTCCTGTTGTCACCAAAAACTGAATTCAATGAAAATCGTTCTATATTATATATCACATTGACAACAACAGTATTATTTCAAACACTTTTTAACCTCAAAAGCATGCACATAAATATGTCATTTTGGTGATTAAATAATAAATGTCTTGCAAGTCAATAAATTCTTCCTTATATATTTCTTTACACTAACAGTGGTTATCTAACATAGTTTTAATGTAGTTTTATTCAGTCTCTCTTGTTTTGTACAAAATAATTCATTTTTATTAGTAATTAATATATATTCTTATGCCATCGAGATAGGGGGGGGGGGGGCGGCTTGTCATCACTTTCACAACTAATGTCCGGGACGTCCCTTTAAATGTAATAAATTATTAATTGAAAGAAAGACGCGAAAATAA
Source organism: Ostrea edulis (assembly GCF_947568905.1). Lineage (NCBI taxonomy): Eukaryota > Metazoa > Mollusca > Bivalvia > Ostreida > Ostreidae > Ostrea > Ostrea edulis. The sequence continues at coordinate 39,298,156 of NC_079164.1, forward strand.
CCAGAGATGTGGACTAGAGGGCCCTATCCTCTTGCACCTCTGAAATGAAATGATTAAAGAGATAGTAAAGCTCATTTTAGTTAGAGAGAATCCCACCTTAAATCATCTTATTCCTTTCTAATATGAATTAGAACGATATAAGAATGACATTTTTCTACTTTATAATGACTACATGTTTGTCAAATGTTACGCTAGGAGCCATCTGAATTTTTGTCCAGGACGCAAGGGATATGATTTGAAGATAATAATCATTTTAGATTGGAAATAAATGCAGATAAATGCACAAAGTTATCTTTAACAGAAAATGACTTGTATTGGTCATCTGGACACATTTTAATTGTTCAACAACAATAAACAAAAACATTGAACAAAATGACGTTTACTATCCCCTTAAGGATTCTTATTCTGTATTATCAATAACAGTGTGGTGTTGTCTTCCACTTCAATGAGAAGATACTACATCCGACATAGTAATGCGATATACAAGGATATACCAACGTGTCACTTCGCCTAATCGAGCGTGGCACGTTAAGGACAACGCTTCTCATAGATTTCAATACCGCAGGTTTTACTATTGTTCTTTGTGACAAATCACATTGAAGTACGTGTCCGTTGGATAAAATTAACGAAGTGACTCGTATTATCACCGAAGCGGGATATTGTTAGCATGGAGAACGCAGGCGCCTACTTCTATTGTGAGAATACACACACACACATAAAAGAATATTAATTTGATTACATGTACTTTATCAGTATAATATACATGTTAAATAATTCATTTTGTGTGTTGTTTTTTTTTTTTTTTTTTACATAATATTATATATGGTAGGTATGATTATACTCGCTGTGAATTTTCCGTTTCATTCTCACCTACAAAGACGTACAATTCCCTTTAAAACACTCTGTGTTTTATTGCTATCTGTTTGGACCTTTTTTCTTTTATGTTTATTACTCCGTGTAACTTTTATGTTTATTATACCCTCAATAGTCTAAAATTGGTTTATAAAAAAGTGTTATCATATATGTATGTACACAATTAGATTTCTGAAAGCAGAAAGAGCATTTTCTGGGTCTGATTAAATTTGATTTATAATGTTTTGATAAATTTTCCCCATGTGTGTTTCACCTATTTATTTCACCGACAATTGATAACTGACACCGAGGCCTGAAGACGTTTACTCGTGAATTGTGTTTGTTTTAGACGATAGCTAGGGTATGTATATATAGATAAACATGAAGTATCGGAGTTATTTATAGAACATTGTAATCTGACTTAGTACACAGGGAACCTGTCTAATCTCCCTTACCGATCGAGATATCACAGAAATTAATTAAGTACTAACGTAAATCTAGTATAAAACTCGGTTCACTTTTGTAACAAGAACAAACTCTCTACTTTAATAAGTCCCTACGTAAGAAATGTTTTGAAATATAACTTACAGCTAATCGATAATATTCAAAGTTCGTGCAGTACAATATTTAAACTTACATACAGCATTACTGGACATATAAATACGAACCAGTCCTGTAATGTAGTTGTGGTCCGATTGGTTAATGGTTATCGATCTACGGGTTTGTCCATTCCTTACATTGACCACTTTTTAAAAAATATTTTTTAATTTTTTCCGCCACACTCAACAATTATATTTTTTGCTAGCTCACCTGAAACGTTAATACAGAAACTGTAGCTGTTGTTCTCGTTAATGTGAACATGCTTCATTTTTCACTTATCTGAGAACAATTGTGCCTACGTCAAATAAATTTACCCCAATGCATTATTGGTTTAATCTACTTTAATCTAATATGGGTCCTTAAGCACCTACAGAGTGTATATGGATTTTTATGTAAAGTTTGAAAGTAATAAACAAAATTAACGCCTTTTATTCTCTTAAAAATATTTTTATCTAAAAATTTAGAACGTCTATCAGAGTCTTCGTGGCATGTTGTATTAGATATTTATAATATCATGTATCAAATCACAGAGGAATTTTTATCTTTTAAAAATTCTCTTGATTGCCAACAAGCCCTTTTTAATTATTCCGGAATAAATACCAAAAAATCATTCAGGATAATTGACAGTTTGTATCGCTCTTTCGATGGTAAAATTAAGGAACCATTATATAAAATTGTGGCGCAGATATTCACCTTAAGGGAATTTAGGAAAATAATTAAGAAATGGAGAAAATAGGATGGTTATTTTTTTTTCTTATATTTTTTTAAAATTATTTTTCAACATTCTGTAAATAGTTCATGGTATATCTTCATAATATATACATGTAATATAGAATTACAGAAGTGTTTATTTCTTTTAGAGAGAGAGAAAGAAGGGGAGAGAGAGAGCTATGAAAATATTTGGTTCCATCTGTTCCAAAGGGCATCAAAATTTTCAGTATCACCATTTTTATAAGAAATGAAATTTTGTGTTTCATAGAATAACTTTAAAAATGATATTGCAAAACGCACACTCAATTTTTTTCTCTGTACACTTTGCTGTATAAATATAATACTTTAACCAAAGGATAAGAATATTTTGTATACCCTTGTTTTTCTCAAGGATGCCTACTATAAAAGACTTTTGTAAAGACTAGTTGACAATTTGTTCTCTGTTCTAAGTAAACTTCAAAATCAGCTAGAAATGATTGAACACTATCACATTCCCATATTATATGTTCTATTGTTTCCTCCTCATTGTGACAAAAGGTACACTTTTGAGTTCACTTTTTTAAAATAAAATTGAGTTTGTTGCTAAAATTTAATTAAGTATTCTATATTGGAACCATTGAAGTTTATTATTTTTTGTTATTATGAAAGGTATTTTGTGGATTATTTTCCACCCAGTATTATCTATTTCTAAGAGTTCACTCCATCTTGTTTTGCCTGTTTTCACAGAGGAATTTTTGTTGAGAAGTTCATAAAAGCATTTGGAATTTCTACATTTCAGTACATTGTATATGTTTGACATAATGAATGGATTTGCCAAATTTTTAAAACTTATGTTTTTGGAAGACTTTTTAATCTTATTGCATGAATGATGCTTTCATATTCTAAGAAATTGATTTTCACATTCGGATAAGTATCACAAATAGTATCATAGCTTAAAAAACTACCATCTTCTTCAATAATATCATTTATGTGTCTAATGTTACTGTCAAAGAATGGCTTATTAAAAAAAAGTTTTCCCACCAATATGAATCATATGATTATAAAATAGGTGTATCTGCAGTAATCTCGGCTGAGATTCGGCTTGGCTGAATATTTGGACTGAAGCCTTCACCGGATCTCTGAGCAGTCCTTCATAATTCATGTCTGGAAATTTACTTTCAGCTTCAGCCAGTTCTAGCAATTCATGTTCATTTAGATGACACTGCTGTTCGCTTCAATTAAGTGATTTGACTGTTAAACAAACTCTCTATCACTATTAATGCTGTATTACTTAACGTCTAAATATATAAATTCCATAAAATAAACCATCACTAATTTTTCCGTTCCAATGAAGACTTCTATGGCGTAATATTTTATCTCCCAAAATTGAAGAGTTCCTATAGTTTGTTTTTTGAATTAGCGAAAAGCAAGTAGGTATGTAGAGATACGATGTATCAGTAACTAGATAAATCAGACTATAGGAACTCTTCGATTCCAGGAGATAAAATATTGTGCCATGGAAATCTTCATTTGAACGGAAAATGTGCCTGTTTTCATTTTGGGATTTTTATACCTAAATGGTAAGTAATACAGCATTAATAGTGATAGAGAGTTAGTTTAACAGTCAAATCACTTATTTGAAGCGAACAACAGTGTCAGCTAAGTGCATTTTAATTGCTAGAATGGCCGAAGCTGAAAGTAAATTTCCAGACATAAATTATGAAGGACTACTCCGAGATTCGGTGAAGGCATCAGTCAAAATATTCAGCTCAGCCGAATCTCAACCGAGATTATATCTGCAGTAGTATTTGATTCTGTACCACCATTTTGTAGTTCAATCCAGAATTTGAATACATCTATCCAAAAGTTGTTTTTCAAGGATTTTAAGAGTAATTTGACATATTCAATCTCACAAGAAATAAACAGTTAGTTCAAAGCCAGGTATTAAGTTATTCATTCCCCTGTTTGTAGAAATAAGTTGTCGTATCCAGAATAATTTCATTGATGCTATGAAAGATTTTAGATTAATCATCTTTTGACCCCCATCTTCATATTTCTTAACAAGGACATCTTTTTTTACTCTATGAGTTGAACCATTCCATACAAATGAAAAGAACATTTTTTCTAATTCTTTACAATAAAATACAGATGGGTTGGGGATAGACATGAAAATATAATTCAATAGGGGTAGAACTAATGTTTTAATGACTGTAATCTTGCCAATGGGGTTTAAATGTCCTTTCCCCCATTTAGAATGGATTTGATTTTTACTAATTTTGGATCATAATTTAGCTTAGGCATTTTGTGCAATTCAACATCAAAAATAATTCCTAACAGGGTGAATTTAGTAGTTCCCCATTTGAGATTACTGTTGGGTAATAAAACGCCATTACTGTATTTTTTTTTAGCCAATCCATACGGTGTGAGTTTTATAATAATTGATACATAATCCAGACATTTCCGAAAATCTTTGTAAGGTCCTTAGAGTTTCCAACAGACTCTGCTCACTTCCATCGAGAATAATTGAAGTGTCATCAGCCAGTTGAGAATTTTTTTTTTCAATATTTCCAATTAGTATGCCTTTAATATTTTTATTTTTTCTTATTTCTATTGCTAGAATATCTGCACATATTAGAAATATATAAGGTGATAAAGGGTCTCCTTGTCGGCACCCTCTCTGGATATCAAACACTTCAGACAGATTGGCGCCTTGGTTAATTGTAGACGTTATATTTGTATAAAACCCTTTTTCTAATAGAAGGACCAAAATTGAAGAAATCCAAAGTTTTTTGTATGAAATTCCACGATAAAGTATCAAAGGCTTTCTCAAAAGTCAATAAATAACAAAAGGCCTGGGATATCATCTTCTTCAGTATAGTGCATAATATCATATATTAACCTTGTGTTTTCTCCAATATATCTGTTGGATATGAACCCTCTTTGATCTGGGTCAATTATCTTGTCTAAATGTTTTCTTTTAAATCTAGCTGCAATAGAACCAGAAGCAATTCTGTATACTGTATTCAATAAAGCTATAGGTCGCCAGTTTTTTTTTAGATATTGCTTAGGTTTGTCACCTTTTGGTAGCAATATAATTACACCATGTCTTTGTGTGATAGATAGAATATTATTTTTGTAACCATAGTTAATGGATCTAACAACATACACACCAATATATTTCCAGAAGACTTTAAAAAATTCAGCAGAAAAAACAATAGGGTTGTTATTTGATAAAATAAAGTTTTTTCAAGAACTGCTGAACCACTTGGATGAAAGTTTTGAAATCTTCTATACTGAAGAATCAAGTTTGTTAAAACCATAAGCAAATGTGCCACTAAAGAGGTTCAAATTTTTACAAATTTGAGTTCTCACACATACATTGTATATGATTGATTGATATTTTTCTGCCACACTCAACAATTTTTCAGTTATATGGTGGCGCCCAGTTTTTATTGGTGGACGAGAGAACCCAGATACAATGTGCCTGGGAAGAGACCACCGACCTTCCGCAAGTAAACTAGGAAACTTTCTCACTTACCGGCGCGAGCGGGATTCGAACCCGCGGCGAGCAGGGCCTATATATAAACACTTTAGGTGTTTATTAAATATAATAACTAAAACATACAACGTTTCATTAGTTTGTTGACTTTGAAAAAAGCTTAGTCCTTTAATTTGATTTAAATAGAGGATGCTTACTCCTCCTAGGCACCTGATCCCACCTCTGGTGTGTCCAGGGGTCCGTGTTTGCCCAACTATCTATTTTGTATTGCTTGTAGGAGTTATGAGATTGATCACTGTTCGTTATCTTCACCTTGCATGCAAGGTATTGTGAGTTTGAGTGAATAAAGAAACTTGAACTTGGAAATGTTCAATGTTACCTATCTCGTCTGCAGACACCGATAAAACATCCTAACGGGGATTTTCGAAAAAATAATTTACCCGCAAACAAGGCTACCCTCAAATCCACGTATTAATTTTCACAGGTGCCTAGGAGGAGTAAGCATCCCCTGTCGACCGGTCACACCCGCCGTGAGCCTTATGTACAGTGTAGCTTTTTCTCATTTCCTCTACTTCTTCTCTTTTAAATTTGTATCCCTAATTAAGACATTTTGTGTAATTGGTAGAATTAATCAATTGTATACAAAAGAACTAGTTCATGCTGGTAGACGAAGCTACTTCCTGAGGTGCACTGAAGCTGTTAACACACCTGTGAAAATTAATACGTGGATTTGAGGGTAGCCTTGTTTGCAGGTAAATTATTTTTTCGAAAATCCCCGTTAGGATGTTTTATCGGTGTCTGCAGACGAGATAGGTAACATTGAACATTTCCAAGTTCAAGTTTCTTTATTCACTCAAACTCACAATACGTGGTACATGAGGTCAAGTACATGTGATACATTCTAATGAGTAAAGGGATACAGGGAAAAGAGACACAAATCATACCGAAAAACTTGTGAGTTTGAGTGAATAAAGAAACTTGAACTTGGAAATGTTTTAAATCATTTTTAGGTCACCTGAATTCATTTAAGTGACCTATTGCTATCTGTTTTTGTCCGTCGTCGTGCGTTAACATTTGAACATTTTCAGCTTCTTCTCTGAAACCCCATAACCAATTTCAACCAATTTTGGCATATAGTATCTGTGGGTGGAGGGGAACAAAAATTGTGAAATTCGTGGTCCCTGCCCCCCCCCCCCCCCCCCCCCGGGACCTGAGGGGTGGGGCAAAAACCATCAAAATGAGTGTAATTTTAAAAAATCTTCTTCTTTACTCCTGGACATCAAGAAGCCAAACTGTGGGCATAATTATAATGAGCGTTGAGCCCTCTACCAAAATTGTGAAATTCATGGCCCCTGGGGCAGGGGTTCTTGTGTTAGGGTGGGGCTCTATTGGTCATATAGTGAAAATGTAGAAATTCTTTGAAAATCTTCTTATATTGGTTTTATCTAAGGAGTAAATAACCCTTTTCTTTATGATGTCTCAGACTTAGGTTTTTTAAAAAGGATTATTGATTGAACATAAAAATGACACATGTACTTCATGACCACATAGCTATTCAATGTTTCTTCCATCCAAAAGTAAAATTCTTATATTTAAACACAAACCTAATTCAAACATTGGAAGGTTGTTACATGATACTCAGGTGACCTATAAGGCCCCTGGGCCTCTTGTTGTATACATACTCTTATCTTTATGACATTGATATTATTAATAGTATTTTTTAAGCATGAATATGTCAGGATGAATTTCATATTATTACATGTACAAACGCATCTAACACTCACAATTGACTCATTCTTTCCTACTAAACCTAGAACTTCAGCGGCCTGAATGTATATCTTGTCACCGTTTGTGTCTGTCCATTAACTACACATTACATTCTTTTAGAATGCAGTGATGTTATGCCCATACGAAATAGACATTTTAATTATGTACAATCAATGCAATAACGTTTTACAAATACGTGTATTGACAATCATAATATACAATAATTACTAGAATGCGATTTTTACAGAAAATGGGAATACTTTTATAATACAACTGTTCGTATACACAAAATGATTTGTATTTTTAACTTTTATGTTCGTCGGATAGGACGTTAAAGGAGCCCTGTGTCAAGGATTACAACCCCCTTGGCACGCAAAAGATCGTTTCCCTTATTTTCGAAAAAGAGAACGATTACTGGGGGCTGTCAGGGAAACTCCAACACTCACAACCATACTGTATTTCAGTTCGATAACCGCCATACAATGGCTAAAATATTGATAAAACGGCGTATAACCGTTATCAATCACTCATCGTGAATATCGTATAAACTCATAACTCCCACAAGCAATACAAAATAGATAGTTGGGCAAACACCGACCCCTGGACACATCAGAGGTGGGATCAGGTGCCTAGGAGGAGTAAGCATCCTCTGTCGACCGGTCACACCCGACGTGAGCCCTATATCCTGATCAGGTAAACGGAGTTATCCGTAATCAAAATCAATTTGCCAAGAACGGCCTAACAATCGGTATGAAACACGTCAAACAGCATTTGACCCAATGATAGGTTTTATAGACAAACTAGATCGTTATAACGACCATAGAATTTGCGAAATGCTGTCTTTAAAAGATACTGTTGGAACCCTAGCACCATAAATATGTTTGTCAGTAGCCTACTTCGATTCAAAAACTGACCATACGCAGAACAAACTCTTGCGTATCGAATCAGGTGAGAGATATAAACACCATATGCAGGTGACAATGAAATATTGCTACATCAATATGGGAAGTTGACGATGGAGATGTTGAAATCATCCCGTTTGTTATAAAGTTGAGTTGTTAGTTTGCCGTTAATATTGCAGTTCTAACACTTCGAAAACGACAGTGATTCGTATTGGCACGATATCGACAGGAAGAGAAATCAATCCTATTTTAGTCCTCATAAAACCATTACAGAAACGACCATGATTCGATTTCCATACGATATCGACAGGAAGAGAAATACTAGTAATTTCTATTTCAGTTCTAACACCACGTTAAGAAAAACGATCGTGATTCGATATCGACACGATACCGTCGATATCGACAGGAAGAGAAATCAATCCTATATTAGTCCTCATACAACGATTACAAAAATGATTATGAATCGATATCGTCAGTAAAGGTATGTGATTATTAGAGTGGTACTTATCGATATCGGTACGACATCATGTTGGCTTTGTCGATATCGTAACTACATTGTGTATTTGACATAACTCTAACTCCAGTCCCCCAGTAAACAGGCTCTTCTCGTATTATTCCGCGAAACCCGGTTATATAGCAGCATTAAACTATTTAGGCATTGTTGCTATATTATAGTTATATATCTATGTAATTCAGACATCAAACTGCGCGTTCATCTTCCGATCATACATATATTAAAAAGTATTTAAATGTATTGACTTTTATGTTATTACAATGATTACATTGATTGATTGATGTTTTCCGCCACACTCAACAATTTTTCAGTTATCTGGTGGCGCCCAGTTTTTGTTTATTGGTGGAAGATAGAACCCAGATACAATGTATCTGGGAAGAGACCACCGACCTTCCGAAAGTAAACTGGGAAACTTTCTCACTTACCGGCGCGAGCGGGACCAGAGGTGAGCGGCCGTGTGATTTTAAGCGCTTTGCTCTAACCACTCGGCCACGGAGGCCCTCAATGATTACAAATTGAACTAATGTTACAACATTACATGTTCTGGTGCGGTATATGTTTCCAAATGTTGTCATTGTTTTATTTAGAAATTAAAGGGGTATTGCTGTCATTTTGTCACCAAAAATTGAATTCAATGAAAATTGCTCTACAATATATATTTCAGTAATAACACCAGTATGTAATTATTTCAAGTACTTTTTAACCTCAAAACAGGCACATGAATATGTGATTTTGGTGATTAAATAATTATTGTCTTGCAAGACAATGATTCTTCCTTATGTATTTCTTTACACTAAAAGCGCTTATCTAACATAGTTTTATTAGGTTTCTCTTGTTTTTGTACAAAATGTTTTATTAGTCATTAAAACATATTCCTATGTCATTGAGAGATTTTGAAAAAAAAAATGGCCCCTATTTTATAACTAATGTAGTCTTTATATTCGACCAATCCATAATGAATATATCAAGCTCAGGGAATAACATATAGACCGGGCACATAGTCCTGAGGTTGATATATCTATGGATTGACCTCAAAAGTCTATATTTTCATAATATATACATGTAATACTCAATTGCTCTTCAATAAAGGAATTTTGTGTTGTGGGAACTTCCCTCTATGCATACATGTAGATACTGTGATGTATCAGAAGAATATAGTACATTTATATATCTAAAGTATTATATAAAATCGAACTCCTTTAGCATATAATGAAATTAAGTGCAAATCAATAGTAGTATTTATCGTTATTTCAAGAGGGTGTAAGTATTATATCTCAATACGTTCTGTAATTTACAACTAAATATTCATAAGTCCAAAGCTATTCTAGTAATTTTCGATTACTAATTGAAACATGCATTTGAATATCAGAACCGATGTCACCCCAGTAATAGGTTTCCACAATGTTGTGAATTTAAAACTGACAAAATCGCTAACAACGTATGAATATTTGTAAGCTTATACTTGTACTTATTTCAATGATTCATTTCCTGTGAAAGAAGGAAATAATCTCTCTAATTGTAAATTCCTGTGGGGACCCTGATAAGAATAGGTCACTTGTCGTAAACGTCGACTAAATGGGACCGTCCTTCGGATGAGACTGCGAAAACCGAGGCCCCGTGTCACAGCAGGTGTGACACGTTAAAGATCCCTCCCTGCTCAAAGACCGTTAGAGCCAAATATACACCTAACTTTTGCAGCCCTTCACCAGTGACGTTTCCATATGAGAGCAAAATTCTCGAGGTAAAAGTTTAACAATATACAACCAACTTTATCTGTCCGTTTTTTTTTATCCATCCATTTGTTATTGGAACAATAGGTTTTTACTTAGTTGTCCGTGTGTATATCTGTTTGCTTTTTGTGCAGTCGGCTATCGCTGGGACATTGTCAAATACATCCAAGATCTCTATTTATGTCTGACGCTTCTGTATTTGAAATACCGCATTCCACTACACTTAAACAACATGGGAACATTTTTCCCATTAGGACAGGTCTAGTATGGAAGTGATTCATCTTGGAACAAATCATCAAACAGAGGTTATTTTCAGACGTTTATTGTGAACATTTGATTGAACATGTAACATTTGAAAAATAAATACTGGATTTACAATTCCAATAAATAAATAAATAACAAGATGAAGTTCCACTTATATTGATCTGTAAAAGAAAAAACCCCACAATGACATTAAAGTCTAATGCGATAAGGAATAGCAAATCTTAAATCAATGGTGTTTGGTTAGATATACCATGTATGTTTTTACCTATTTACGTCCGTATTGGTTACAACCATAGGGCCCACATCCGTGACCACCCCCGTTGATCCTCCCTTGTCCTCCGCCAATACGTACGCCTCTGGGACCACCGCCAATGATTCTTGCTATTCCACTTCCAATGGCAGCAGCACCGTGTCCTCCTATTCCTCCTTGGCTACCAGACTGCCAGGAGTTAGACCACTGCCGACGAGAGCCCCACTGACGTCCGCCTCTACCGATGATGCCACTGCCGATACCACCACCATGTCCAGCTCCAATGTGACCACCGGGAATGTAAGCACCGGCTGCAAGGGAAGCGGTGTAATTTCAAATGAATAATGTCATCAAAAGTAGTGAAAATGTCAAATACAAATAGATGTACATTTGTATTTGGATGAAATTTTTTAATGCATGGATGCTATATTCGGTTTTATCTTATTCCTGAATGTTTGAATTCTGGGATGCACATGTGCAACAAAAACCAATGAAAATGAGATTCCTATGTTTTTCATTTTAAAGCATCTGGAATATCAAATTTACTTAAATTACCTTTACTCACAGAGAGAGAGAGAGAGAGAGAGAGAGAGAGAGACTTACGTTGGTATCCGGCGGAGTACGCCATAGCGACACAGACACTGAGGAGAACGAGAGCTCGGATCATGGTTGTTGCTTTGTTATAGACCTGACTAACACTGATTTGGACTTCGAAGTTCCCAAGTATTTAACTATTTGAGCACAAATAAATTTGAATAATTGCCTTTAATGCGGTGCATTTTCAGTACATTTTTACATATTTTTATTTATAAGTTACTTAATAAGATGATTAAGTACACGTATTTATGCGCTCGTTTAATGGATTTTGTGTATCATAAAAATGAAATTTCAGAAAATTAATTTAATGAGAAATGAATTTGGAGCCATATCGAATAAACCCCGAACTCAATTACACGCATTTCATGAATTAATTAAAGTGCCAATTACGATTACTTCCTTTATTCATTAATATTTTATTTCCCTCCACAGAGGATCATGACATGACATGCATAATCATAACATTACAAAGATACTAATGGAGTAGATATACAATTAAGTAGATGTAAAATAATAACAAAGGTATAAATATATGTACATAATGGAGAGGAAAAATAAATGAATAGATACGTAACAGATACAGCCCTTATTAGCTCACCTGAGCTCAAAGCTCAAATGAGCTTTTCTGATCGCCTGTTGTCCGTCGTCTGTCTTTAAACTTTTCTTCTCCAGAACAACGGGGCCAATTTCAACCAAACTTGGCCAAAAGCATCCTTAGGTAAAGGGCGTTCAAGTGTTTGCAAATGAAGGGCGATGTCCTTTTCAAAGGGGAAATAATTACAAAAATGCAAAAATAGGGTGGAGTCATTTAAAAATCTTCTCAAGAACCACTGGGTCAGAAGAGCTGACATTTACATGAAAGCTTCTGACATAATGCAGATTCAAGTTCAAATAATGGCCCCTGGGAGCTGGATGGGGCCACAATAGGGGATCAAAGTTTTACATGAAAATATACCGGTATAGGGAAAATCTTTGAAAATCTTCTTCTGAAGAACAACTGAGCCAGAAAAGCTGAGATTTACATGATAGGTTCCTGACATAGTGCAGATTCAAGTTTGTTAAAATCATGGCCCCTGGGGTTTGGATGTGGCCGCAATAGGGGATAAAAGTTTTACATAAAAATATATAGGGACAATCTTTAAAAAATCTTCTTCTCAAGAACCACTGAGCCAGAAATGAAAGTTTCCTGACATAGTGCAGATTTAAGATTGTTAAAATCATGGCCCCTGGGGGTAGGATGGGGCCACAAGGAGGGATCAAAGTTATGCTTACAAGGTTTTGAATATATAGGGGAAATCTTTAAAAAAATCTCAAAAACTACTAGGCCAAGAAAGTGGAAATTTACACGATAGCTTCCTACCATAGTGCAAATTGAATATTGTTAAAATCATGCCCCCCCCCCCCCCCCCCCCCGAGGATAGGATGTGGCCACAATAGATGATCAAAGTTTTACATAGAAATATATAGGGAAAATCTTTTAAAATCTTCTTCTCTAAAACTACTGGGCCAGGAAAGTGGAAATTTACGTGAAAGCTTCTTGACATAGTGCAGATTCAAGTTAGTTCACATCATGGCCCCCGGGGGTTGGATGGGGCCACAATAAGGGATCAACGTTTGACATACAAATATATAGGAAAATCTTTTAAAATCTTCTTAAGAACCATTGAGCCAGAACAGCTGAGATTTATATGAAAGCTTCCTGACATAGTGCAGATTAAAGTTTGTTAAAACCATGGCCTCTGGGGGTTGGATAGGGCCACAATAGGGATAAAAGTTTTAGATGCGAATATATAGGAAAAATCTTTAAATTGAGTCAAGGTGATTCAGGTGGGTAATGTGGCCCATGGGCCTCTTGGTATGTGTTATTGAAGGATATTGCTTTGTTGTACAGAGGTGCAGGTGCCTGTATTTCAGCATGCAGAAGGACACATTATAGTGTGTCGAGCAAGTAGAATGAAATACAGATCGTCTTCTGTTAGTGCGCATGATTCCATTGTCAACCATAGGTCTAAGAAACTCACGATGTTTTACCATGGATCTCGAGTACAGCAGTGGCTAAGCAAGTGCAACAGGCGTGAACAAATATATCCCTAAAGGGTTTTTTCACACAATAAGGAAACTTGTGTGTCATTGCGTTTCCGGGTTTGGAAATAAATTTACACAAGCTGATTTCATTGCAATTTCTAGGCATATTCCAAAGTGATGATGGTTCTGTAATATTAAATATTAGTCAAAAGAGAAGTCAGAGCCGCACGATAAACAGGTCTGACGCCGTAGTTTGTGCAGTGATGAGACAGAGGTCCTTAAGATCTTCTTACATACCGGTCTATCGTTTTTGTCCTGTCTGTCATTCTGTCTGAAAATTTAACCTTGCTTATAACTTTTGAACAGTGAGTGATAGAGCTTTGATATTTCACATGAGTATTTCTTGTGACAAGACCTTTCTATGGGTACTAAACCTTTTGACCTTGACATTTGACCTACTTTTAAATAATTTGACACTGGTCATAACTTCTAAATGGTAAATATTAGAGCTTTCATATTACACATGAGGATTTCTTATGACAAGATCTTTCTACTGGTACATATACCAAGATATTTGTCCTTGTGACTTGGCCATCTTTGGAATTGACCATTATCGGGGCCATTTGTATTTCACAAACACACCTTGTTTCAAATCAATTTTTATTCTCTTAAAAAAGTTTGATCCCATATTGTGGCCCCAACCTATCCCCGAAGGATCACAACATCACTGAAATTAAATTCACATAACACAGAAATGCACATCAATGTGACTAGCATGATCTTGTTCTCGACAAAACCAAGTTCATAGATCATAGTATGAGACGAAAGACCTTGTCATAAGGAATCTATATACAAAATATGAAAGCTCTATCTTAAATAGTTGAGGAGATATTGAATAGGTCAGATATTTGTTAAAAATAGGTCAAACACCCAAGTCAAGGTCACAAGATCGCACACCATTGCATCAAATGAAAGGTTTTTTTTCGTAAATAATGTATATACAAAATATGAAAGCCCTAGCTTAAATAGTTCTAAAGGCATTTTAAAGATTGTTCTAGATATCAGTATATAACACTTTGATCTCCTACTGTGGTCCAATCCTACCCCAAGGGACTAATAATTGCACAAATGTGGATCTACTCTATGTCGGGAAGCTTTCATGTAAATTTCCACTTTTCTGGCCCCACCTTATCACCTAGAGCTTTGATATTTCATTTGAGTATTTCTTGTGACAAGACCTTTTTGTGAGTACCAACATTTTTGACCCTTGACTTTGGAGTTTGACCTACTTTTTGAAAACTTTAACCTTGCCAATAAGTTTTGAACAGTAAGAGCTAGAGCTTTAATATTTCATTTGAGTATTTCTTGTGACAAGACCTTTTTGTGGGTACATTTTTTTGTACCAACATTTTTTACTCTGTGACCTTGACCTTAGAGTTTGACCTACTTTTTGAAAATTTTAACGTTGCTAATAACTTTTGAACATTGAGTGATAGAGCTTTGATATTTCATGAGTATTCCTTGTAACAAGACCTTTCCGTTTGTACTAAATATTTTGACCTTGACATTTGACCTACTTTTAAAAAGATTGACAGTGGTCATAACTTTTAAATGGTAAATATTAGAGCTTTCATGTTGCACTTGAGCATTTCTTGCGACAAGATCTTTCTACTGGTACAAAGATATTTGTCTTTGTGACCTTGGCCATCTTCTGAATTGGCCATTATCGGAGGCATTTTGTGTTTCACAAACACATCTTGTTTTATACAAGTTTTGAGTGTTTGCATATCCATCTCATTATAACCTTTTCTGTGATACTGAAAATAGCGATGAAAACTATTATTTAACGCTGGTCAGGCATCAGTCTGTATTATTAACTCAAAATCTCACATTGCAACAGTATAATATTCTTTACACAATCATAGTTCACTATTCTTTATCGATGTTATTAGTATTCAACAGTAATGCTTTTACAATTGTTAATTGTCCAGATACTGGTATGTGCATAATATTCTAAAATGCCTGATTTTGCAGCGCTTCATGTTATATTGTTTCACTTGAGAAGACAGTTGTCTGGCTTGTGGACTTGTTTATTATGTTCCCCAAACAAAGTTTGGGAACATATTGTTTTTACTCTGTTTCTTATTATTATTAAGGTCTTCCGTCTCCTGCGGAAGACCTTACTATTATTGTTCGCGTTCTTCTTCTTCATTATTATTATTATTATTATTATTATTTTCCTTGGTAGTACACGCGTTTTTCTCAGCCATTTCTCGATCGATTTTCACGAAATTTTCAGAAAAGATGTCTTTTGGTGACGAGACTTTGCTTGCAAAATTTCGTGCTTGACGTCACTTCCGGTCAGGAGTTATCTCTCTTTTAGTGACTTTTTGAAGGGCCTTGTTGTCCACACATCTCCTCCGTTAGTTTTGAAGCTAGAGTCTTGAAATTTCTACACAAGATAGAGTAAACATTTTAGAAGATTTGTGGGGGATTCGATTTTACCGGAGGCGATTTGCCTAAACGCTCGCCTGGACCTGAAAAAATGGATGCCAAAATTTTTCGCCGATTTCGGCGATTTTTGACCTTTGATCTCCAATATCTTTTTTCTTGCAAATATTTTGTTAAGACATGTAGGACAAAAGTTGTGCACATTTACGAGATCTTTTCGAAAATATCAAGATTTAGGGACTAGCCCCTTCAGTTAGGGATCTAGAAGGGCTCAAAGTCTAGATCAAATATCTCAAAAATCGTTAATATTTTGGTATAAGTCAAAGAACAAAAAATGTTCATCTCAACAATCCAAATCTATTCATATAAAAATTTAGGTCATATGTTACGTAATAAGGGATTTTAAGGGCCAAAACCATAAATTTTTTACCCCTTGTATCTCGAAAACGACAAATATTTTGAAAAGCAATAAAGAACAAAAGTTGTTCAGAATGATGATCTGAACAATATGCATATTTCGTTTTTACCCTATGTGGCCCCGTTAGGGAGCTACAGTTTGGCCCCTAAAAATTACTTCTAGAAATAACTCGAGAACGGTAAAGAATTTCTAAATACTTGTTGAACAAAAAATGTTTGAAATGTCATGACCTTTCTTACTATATCAAGCAAAAGGGGCTGACCCTTTAAATTAGGGGCCCAGAAGGGTCCAAAGGTTTATGAGAATATCTCAGAAACTATTAATATTTTGTAATAAGTCATTGAAGCGGAAATGTTCATCTAAACGAGCTTGTTCTTATCAAATGAAAAAGTAGGTCATATGTTACGTAATAAGGGATTTTAAGGGCCAAAATCATAAATAATTGACACCTCATATCTGGAAAACGACAAATATTTTGAAAAGCATTATTGAACAAAAGTTGTTCAGAATGATAATCTAAACAATATGTACATTTCGTTTTTTCCCTATGTGGCCCTGTTAGGGAGCTACAGTTTGGCCCCTAAATATTTCTTGTAGAGATAACTCGAGAACGGTAAAGAATTTCTAAATACTTGTTGAGCAAAAAATGTTTAAAATGACAAGGCCTTTCTTACGATATCAAGCAAAACGGGCTGGCCCTTTAAATTAGGGGTTCAGAAGGGTCCAAATGTTTTTGAGAATATCTCAGAAACTATTAATATTTTATAATAAGTTGTAGAAGCGGAAATGTTCATCTCAACGAGCTTGATCTTATCAAATCAAAAAGTAGGTCATATGTTACGTAATTAGAGATTTTAAGGGCCAAAATCGTAAATATTTGACGCCTCATATCTTTAAAACGACATATTTTTTGAAAAGCATTATTGAACAAAAGTTGTTCAATGTGTCATAACCTATCGATCAATATCAAAAAATGGGTCTGTGGGCCTCATGGCTCGCCTGTAGAGTCGATATCAGTCGATTTAAAAAACTGGTAACTGGTAAA
The DNA here is from genome assembly GCF_947568905.1 of Ostrea edulis. NCBI lineage: Eukaryota > Metazoa > Mollusca > Bivalvia > Ostreida > Ostreidae > Ostrea > Ostrea edulis. Next base: position 39,315,760 of record NC_079164.1, read on the forward strand.
TATTTTGTAAGGACATATTGAACAAAAGTTGTTCAGTTTATCGAGATCTATCGATTGATATCAAGAAATAGGCCTATGGTCCTAATGGCTCGCCTGTAGAGTCGATTTTTTGTCGATATCGGTCGATCTCAATAACTTTTTACAGGTAAATATTTTGTAAAGACATATAGAACTAAAGTTGTTAAGTCTATAGAGGGCTAACAAATGACATCAAGAAATAGGCCCGAGGGCCTTATGGCTCGCCTGGAGAGTCGAATTTCAAACGAATTTCACCGCAACTTTGCTTCAGAAGCTTATGATATGAAAAATTGATTATATCTAAAGTGTCTTAAAGTCGGAAACTAAATTGGGACTCATTTGTCTTTTTTTTTTTTTTTTTTAAACTCCGAGTGCATCAACAAATCGGACGGAAGACCTACTCGTTGCTCGCAACGAGATCGTGTCTAGTTATTAGGGTCTTCCGTCTTCAGCGGAAGAACCTTCTATTATTCTATTGTTGATTTTTCACTTTTCTTCTTATTATTATTATTAGGGTCTTCCGTCTTCAGCGGAAGACCCTTCTATTATTCTATTGTTGATTTTTCACTTTTCTTATTATTAGGGCTTTCCACCTTTCAGTGGAAAGTCCTATTGTTATTGTTCTGTTTATTATTAGGGCTTTCCACCTTTCAGTGGAAAGTCCTATTGTTATTGTTCTGTTTATTATTATTATTATTATTATTATTATTTTCCTGCCGTCAAAAAAAATCTTCGTCTTAAGACTTATCGAAAAACTTTATAGTCCATCATATAGTACTTCTTGAGAAACGAATACAGTTCACCCTGCGTAATTGAACTTTGACCCCTTACGGAGTTATTTGACCTTTCGCAGAAATCATTGTTAGCACTTCTACTTTGTAACCGTAAATGATAGGAGGATGAAACCTTTTCTAAAACACAGAGGGTAATTAGTAGAAGCGAAGAATTTCAAATGAAGGGATTCGGTGTCCCCTAAAGGGAGTTAATGCCCCCTCATGTTTTGCGATTTGTCCCCTACAAATTGACGACTCCTAAAGTCTTCGTCGTAGAGAGACGGAACCCACTGGGACGGGTTGGGTGACCTTGACCTTGAAAAAGTAGGTCAAGGTCAAAGGTCAAGGTCATCCAGAATGGCCAGAAAATGGCACTTTTTATACGCTCTTTCACGCTTCAGATAGCATCGAAATATCACATGGGTCAGCAAGGAATTTTGGACCGGTCTCGGCATCACGAATGTCAACTCTGAACTTTGACCACTCTGCGAATGGCAGCGACTTAACGTCGAAAACCCCGTTATCGCTACTCTCACTAGACCGCAAGTCGTGGAGAGGCGAGACCTTCGCCGACGAATTCCAGATGAAACGCTCTCGCACAGAAAAGTTGACCGAGGGAAACCGAGAACCCCGAAGCACGGTTCTCGCCCCCGAAAGTCTCCGACGTCGTCGTTCGAGCCCACAACTTCTTCACGGATGTAGATAGGGATGCGGGACCACTTAAACGAAGCCCCGTGACCTCTCTGACCTTCAAAATGAGGTCAAGGTCAAAGGTCAAGGTCACACTTTCTCCCCCATGTGTTTTTGAGGTTTGACCTTGAAAGTGGGTCAAGGTCAAAGGTCAAGGTCACGCATCCAGGGGCCAGTCTCCACGAGTAAGGCCAACCCACCCATCACGCCTGTCGTCCCCAAGGAAGAAACCCCCCACCCTTCAAGTGATCTGTCTGTCATCAGCTGTTTATAATACACTATTTTGACCGGTTTCATGCCCAACAACAGGATTTTTGAGGTTTGACCTTGAAAGTGGGTCAAGGTCAAAGGTCAAGGTCACGCATCCAGGGGCCAGTCTCCACGAGTAAGGCCAACCCACCCATCACGCCTGTCGTCCCCAAGGAAGAAATCCCCCACCCTTCAAGTGATCTGATTGTGATCAGCTGTTTCAATACACTATTTTGACCGGTCTCATGCCATGCAACAATTACAGGATTCTAGCTAATCTGACCTACACCTACACATCTGACCTACACCCACTTCTTCCATTTCTTGACTGTCTTGTCAATCAAACATGAATTCCATTTACATTCATGAAAAGACATAGGCCAGATTCAATTGTCTGCCTGCATCAACATAAAGACTAAGTTTTTTTTTTTTATAATGATGATGCAACTTTACTTGACAGTTGAACTCATTGACATTCCATCCTGACTGTCATTGTAAACAAATAAACACTTACCTGCAGGATCAGATGGGATGCAGTACTCCTATTCTCCGTTCAGATATCCTACATGCACTCAGACACTTTCTAATTCACCGGCCGCCATTTTGGTTGTTTGTTGTCAAAGCCTATCAATCCGTATATGCATGCCTCCTTGGGTGAAATGACTGAAAGACATTGTCTCCGTGAATTAGAACACATAGGATGAGCCATTACAAACTGTATATTCAATTCCACAATCCACAACACACACGGTCAAATCCAGTGCATCTTCACAACATCTGACAACATGAGGCTTGTAGACTCCCAGCATGCACCAGCAGTTACTACAATCTAGGAAAATGGCACATCCGGTTTCTTTGCACCTCCAAATATCACATCTAACAGGTCTAAAGTCACCCCAAACACCTGCACAAGTCCCATTACACTTTTACCTGATATGTGCCGGCTATGCAACACTCGCACCCTTTTTTTTCAAATATTTGACCGGTACTATCGTGCGAAACCAAGGCCTTAATCTCCAACACTACAACACTCAAGGCGGCAAATTTGAATTTCTTTTCAAGCCAAATCCATTTTTTTCTTTTTTTTTGGTGAGGGTGGGGTGGGGTGGGGGGGGGGGGGCTTTTAGCATTTCAACACTACTGAAAAACCGCTAGAAGGTGGGAAGCCCTCTAATTGTTCGCGAACAATTAGGATCACTAGTTATTATTATTATTATTTTCCTGCCGTCAAAAAAAATCTTTGTCTTAAGACTTATCGAAAAACTTTATAGTCCATCATATAGTACTTCTTGAGAAACGAATACAGTTCACCCTGCGTAATTGAACTTTGACCCCTTACGGAGTTATTTGACCTTTCGCAGAAATCATTGTTAGCACTTCTACTTTGTAACCGTAAATGATAGGAGGATGAAACCTTTTCTAAAACATAGAGGGTAATTAGTAGAAGCGAAGAATTTCAAATGAAGGGATTCGGTGTCCCCTAAAGGGAGTTAATGCCCCCTCATGTTTTGCGATTTGTCCCCTACAAATTGACGACTCCTAAAGTCTTCGTCGTAGAGAGACGGAACCCACTGGGACGGGTTGGGTGACCTTGACCTTGAAAAAGTAGGTCAATGTCAAAGGTCAAGGTCATCCAGAATGGCCAGAAAATGGCACTTTTTATACGCTCTTTCACGCTTCAGATAGCATCGAAATATCACATGGGTCAGCAAGGAATTTTGGACCGGTCTCGGCATCACGAATGTCAACTCTGAACTTTGACCACTCTGCGAATGGCGGCGACTTAACGTCGAAAACCCCGTTATCGCTACTCTCACTAGACCGCAAGTCGTGGAGAGGCGAGACCTTCGCCGACGAATTCCAGATGAAACGCTCTCGCACAGAAAAGTTGACCGAGGGAAACCGAGAACCCCGAAGCACGGTTCTCGCCCCCGAAAGTCTCCGACGTCGTCGTTCGAGCCCACAACTTCTTCACGGATGTAGATAGGGATGCGGGACCACTTAAACGAAGCCCCGTGACCTCTCTGACCTTCAAAATGAGGTCAAGGTCAAAGGTCAAGGTCACACTTTCTCCCCCATGTGTTTTTGAGGTTTGACCTTGAAAGTGGGTCAAGGTCAAAGGTCAAGGTCACGCATCCAGGGGCCAGTCTCCACGAGTAAGGCCAACCCACCCATCACGCCTGTCGTCCCCAAGGAAGAAACCCCCCACCCTTCAAGTGATCTGTCTGTCATCAGCTGTTTATAATACACTATCGGTTTCATGCCCAACAACAGGATTTTTGAGGTTTGACCTTGAAAGTGGGTCAAGGTCAAAGGTCAAGGTCACGCATCCAGGGGCCAGTCTCCACGAGTAAGGCCAACCCACCCATCACGCCTGTCGTCCCCAAGGAAGAAATCCCCCACCCTTCAAGTGATCTGATTGTGATCAGCTGTTTCAATACACTATTTTGACCGGTCTCATGCCATGCAACAATTACAGGATTCTAGCTAATCTGACCTACACCTACACATCTGACCTACACCCACTTCTTCCATTTCTTGACTGTCTTGTCAATCAAACATGAATTCCATTTACATTCATGAAAAGACATAGGCCAGATTCAATTGTCTGCCTGCATCAACATAAAGACTAAGTTTTTTTTTTTTATAATGATGATGCAACTTTACTCGACAGTTGAACTCATTGACATTCCATCCCGACTGTCATTGTAAACAAATAAACACTTACCTGCAGGATCAGATGGGATGCAGTACTCCTATTCTCCGTTCAGATATCCTACATGCACTCAGACACTTTCTAATTCACCGGCCGCCATTTTGGTTGTTTGTTGTCAAAGCCTATCAATCCGTATATGCATGCCTCCTTGGGTGAAATGACTGAAAGACATTGTCTCCGTGAATTAGAACACATAGGATGAGCCATTACAAACTGTATATTCAATTCCACAATCCACAACACACACGGTCAAATCCAGTGCATCTTCACAACATCTGACAACATGAGGCTTGTATAGACTCCCAGCATGCACCAGCAGTTACTACAATCTAGGAAAATGGCACATCCGGTTTCTTTGCACCTCCAAATATCACATCTAACAGGTCCAAAGTCACCCCAAACACCTGCACAAGTCCCATTACACTTTTACCTGATATGTGCCGGCTATGCAACACTCGCACCCTTTTTTTTCAAATATTTGACCGGTACTATCGTGCGAAACCAAGGCCTTAATCTCCAACACTACAACACTCAAGGCGGCAAATTTGAATTTCTTTTCAAGCCAAATCCATTTTTTTCTTTTTTTTTGGTGAGGGTGGGGTGGGGTGGGGGGGGGGGGGGGGGGCTTTTAGCATTTCAACACTACTGAAAAACCGCTAGAAGGTGGGAAGCCCTCTAATTGTTCGCGAACAATTAGGATCACTAGTTATTATTATTATTATTTTCCTGCCGTCAAAAAAAATCTTTGTCTTAAGACTTATCGAAAAACTTTATAGTCCATCATATAGTACTTCTTGAGAAACGAATACAGTTCACCCTGCGTAATTGAACTTTGACCCCTTACGGAGTTATTTGACCTTTCGCAGAAATCATTGTTAGCACTTCTACTTTGTAACCGTAAATGATAGGAGGATGAAACCTTTTCTAAAACATAGAGGGTAATTAGTAGAAGCGAAGAATTTCAAATGAAGGGATTCGGTGTCCCCTAAAGGGAGTTAATGCCCCCTCATGTTTTGCGATTTGTCCCCTACAAATTGACGACTCCTAAAGTCTTCGTCGTAGAGAGACGGAACCCACTGGGACGGGTTGGGTGACCTTGACCTTGAAAAAGTAGGTCAATGTCAAAGGTCAAGGTCATCCAGAATGGCCAGAAAATGGCACTTTTTATACGCTCTTTCACGCTTCAGATAGCATCGAAATATCACATGGGTCAGCAAGGAATTTTGGACCGGTCTCGGCATCACGAATGTCAACTCTGAACTTTGACCACTCTGCGAATGGCGGCGACTTAACGTCGAAAACCCCGTTATCGCTACTCTCACTAGACCGCAAGTCGTGGAGAGGCGAGACCTTCGCCGACGAATTCCAGATGAAACGCTCTCGCACAGAAAAGTTGACCGAGGGAAACCGAGAACCCCGAAGCACGGTTCTCGCCCCCGAAAGTCTCCGACGTCGTCGTTCGAGCCCACAACTTCTTCACGGATGTAGATAGGGATGCGGGACCACTTAAACGAAGCCCCGTGACCTCTCTGACCTTCAAAATGAGGTCAAGGTCAAAGGTCAAGGTCACACTTTCTCCCCATGTGTTTTTGAGGTTTGACCTTGAAAGTGGGTCAAGGTCAAAGGTCAAGGTCACGCATCCAGGGGCCAGTCTCCACGAGTAAGGCCAACCCACCCATCACGCCTGTCGTCCCCAAGGAAGAAACCCCCCACCCTTCAAGTGATCTGTCTGTCATCAGCTGTTTATAATACACTATCGGTTTCATGCCCAACAACAGGATTTTTGAGGTTTGACCTTGAAAGTGGGTCAAGGTCAAAGGTCAAGGTCACGCATCCAGGGGCCAGTCTCCACGAGTAAGGCCAACCCACCCATCACGCCTGTCGTCCCCAAGGAAGAAATCCCCCACCCTTCAAGTGATCTGATTGTGATCAGCTGTTTCAATACACTATTTTGACCGGTCTCATGCCATGCAACAATTACAGGATTCTAGCTAATCTGACCTACACCTACACATCTGACCTACACCCACTTCTTCCATTTCTTGACTGTCTTGTCAATCAAACATGAATTCCATTTACATTCATGAAAAGACATAGGCCAGATTCAATTGTCTGCCTGCATCAACATAAAGACTAAGTTTTTTTTTTTTATAATGATGATGCAACTTTACTCGACAGTTGAACTCATTGACATTCCATCCCGACTGTCATTGTAAACAAATAAACACTTACCTGCAGGATCAGATGGGATGCAGTACTCCTATTCTCCGTTCAGATATCCTACATGCACTCAGACACTTTCTAATTCACCGGCCGCCATTTTGGTTGTTTGTTGTCAAAGCCTATCAATCCGTATATGCATGCCTCCTTGGGTGAAATGACTGAAAGACATTGTCTCCGTGAATTAGAACACATAGGATGAGCCATTACAAACTGTATATTCAATTCCACAATCCACAACACACACGGTCAAATCCAGTGCATCTTCACAACATCTGACAACATGAGGCTTGTATAGACTCCCAGCATGCACCAGCAGTTACTACAATCTAGGAAAATGGCACATCCGGTTTCTTTGCACCTCCAAATATCACATCTAACAGGTCCAAAGTCACCCCAAACACCTGCACAAGTCCCATTACACTTTTACCTGATATGTGCCGGCTATGCAACACTCGCACCCTTTTTTTTCAAATATTTGACCGGTACTATCGTGCGAAACCAAGGCCTTAATCTCCAACACTACAACACTCAAGGCGGCAAATTTGAATTTCTTTTCAAGCCAAATCCATTTTTTTCTTTTTTTTTGGTGAGGGTGGGGTGGGGTGGGGGGGGGGGGGGGCTTTTAGCATTTCAACACTACTGAAAAACCGCTAGAAGGTGGGAAGCCCTCTAATTGTTCGCGAACAATTAGGATCACTAGTTATTATTATTATTATTTTCCTGCCGTCAAAAAAAATCTTTGTCTTAAGACTTATCGAAAAACTTTATAGTCCATCATATAGTACTTCTTGAGAAACGAATACAGTTCACCCTGCGTAATTGAACTTTGACCCCTTACGGAGTTATTTGACCTTTCGCAGAAATCATTGTTAGCACTTCTACTTTGTAACCGTAAATGATAGGAGGATGAAACCTTTTCTAAAACATAGAGGGTAATTAGTAGAAGCGAAGAATTTCAAATGAAGGGATTCGGTGTCCCCTAAAGGGAGTTAATGCCCCCTCATGTTTTGCGATTTGTCCCCTACAAATTGACGACTCCTAAAGTCTTCGTCGTAGAGAGACGGAACCCACTGGGACGGGTTGGGTGACCTTGACCTTGAAAAAGTAGGTCAATGTCAAAGGTCAAGGTCATCCAGAATGGCCAGAAAATGGCACTTTTTATACGCTCTTTCACGCTTCAGATAGCATCGAAATATCACATGGGTCAGCAAGGAATTTTGGACCGGTCTCGGCATCACGAATGTCAACTCTGAACTTTGACCACTCTGCGAATGGCGGCGACTTAACGTCGAAAACCCCGTTATCGCTACTCTCACTAGACCGCAAGTCGTGGAGAGGCGAGACCTTCGCCGACGAATTCCAGATGAAACGCTCTCGCACAGAAAAGTTGACCGAGGGAAACCGAGAACCCCGAAGCACGGTTCTCGCCCCCGAAAGTCTCCGACGTCGTCGTTCGAGCCCACAACTTCTTCACGGATGTAGATAGGGATGCGGGACCACTTAAACGAAGCCCCGTGACCTCTCTGACCTTCAAAATGAGGTCAAGGTCAAAGGTCAAGGTCACACTTTCTCCCCCATGTGTTTTTGAGGTTTGACCTTGAAAGTGGGTCAAGGTCAAAGGTCAAGGTCACGCATCCAGGGGCCAGTCTCCACGAGTAAGGCCAACCCACCCATCACGCCTGTCGTCCCCAAGGAAGAAACCCCCCACCCTTCAAGTGATCTGTCTGTCATCAGCTGTTTATAATACACTATCGGTTTCATGCCCAACAACAGGATTTTTGAGGTTTGACCTTGAAAGTGGGTCAAGGTCAAAGGTCAAGGTCACGCATCCAGGGGCCAGTCTCCACGAGTAAGGCCAACCCACCCATCACGCCTGTCGTCCCCAAGGAAGAAATCCCCCACCCTTCAAGTGATCTGATTGTGATCAGCTGTTTCAATACACTATTTTGACCGGTCTCATGCCATGCAACAATTACAGGATTCTAGCTAATCTGACCTACACCTACACATCTGACCTACACCCACTTCTTCCATTTCTTGACTGTCTTGTCAATCAAACATGAATTCCATTTACATTCATGAAAAGACATAGGCCAGATTCAATTGTCTGCCTGCATCAACATAAAGACTAAGTTTTTTTTTTTTATAATGATGATGCAACTTTACTCGACAGTTGAACTCATTGACATTCCATCCCGACTGTCATTGTAAACAAATAAACACTTACCTGCAGGATCAGATGGGATGCAGTACTCCTATTCTCCGTTCAGATATCCTACATGCACTCAGACACTTTCTAATTCACCGGCCGCCATTTTGGTTGTTTGTTGTCAAAGCCTATCAATCCGTATATGCATGCCTCCTTGGGTGAAATGACTGAAAGACATTGTCTCCGTGAATTAGAACACATAGGATGAGCCATTACAAACTGTATATTCAATTCCACAATCCACAACACACACGGTCAAATCCAGTGCATCTTCACAACATCTGACAACATGAGGCTTGTATAGACTCCCAGCATGCACCAGCAGTTACTACAATCTAGGAAAATGGCACATCCGGTTTCTTTGCACCTCCAAATATCACATCTAACAGGTCCAAAGTCACCCCAAACACCTGCACAAGTCCCATTACACTTTTACCTGATATGTGCCGGCTATGCAACACTCGCACCCTTTTTTTTCAAATATTTGACCGGTACTATCGTGCGAAACCAAGGCCTTAATCTCCAACACTACAACACTCAAGGCGGCAAATTTGAATTTCTTTTCAAGCCAAATCCATTTTTTTCTTTTTTTTTGGTGAGGGTGGGGTGGGGTGGGGGGGGGGGGGGGCTTTTAGCATTTCAACACTACTGAAAAACCGCTAGAAGGTGGGAAGCCCTCTAATTGTTCGCGAACAATTAGGATCACTAGTTATTATTATTATTATTTTCCTGCCGTCAAAAAAAATCTTTGTCTTAAGACTTATCGAAAAACTTTATAGTCCATCATATAGTACTTCTTGAGAAACGAATACAGTTCACCCTGCGTAATTGAACTTTGACCCCTTACGGAGTTATTTGACCTTTCGCAGAAATCATTGTTAGCACTTCTACTTTGTAACCGTAAATGATAGGAGGATGAAACCTTTTCTAAAACATAGAGGGTAATTAGTAGAAGCGAAGAATTTCAAATGAAGGGATTCGGTGTCCCCTAAAGGGAGTTAATGCCCCCTCATGTTTTGCGATTTGTCCCCTACAAATTGACGACTCCTAAAGTCTTCGTCGTAGAGAGACGGAACCCACTGGGACGGGTTGGGTGACCTTGACCTTGAAAAAGTAGGTCAATGTCAAAGGTCAAGGTCATCCAGAATGGCCAGAAAATGGCACTTTTTATACGCTCTTTCACGCTTCAGATAGCATCGAAATATCACATGGGTCAGCAAGGAATTTTGGACCGGTCTCGGCATCACGAATGTCAACTCTGAACTTTGACCACTCTGCGAATGGCGGCGACTTAACGTCGAAAACCCCGTTATCGCTACTCTCACTAGACCGCAAGTCGTGGAGAGGCGAGACCTTCGCCGACGAATTCCAGATGAAACGCTCTCGCACAGAAAAGTTGACCGAGGGAAACCGAGAACCCCGAAGCACGGTTCTCGCCCCCGAAAGTCTCCGACGTCGTCGTTCGAGCCCACAACTTCTTCACGGATGTAGATAGGGATGCGGGACCACTTAAACGAAGCCCCGTGACCTCTCTGACCTTCAAAATGAGGTCAAGGTCAAAGGTCAAGGTCACACTTTCTCCCCATGTGTTTTTGAGGTTTGACCTTGAAAGTGGGTCAAGGTCAAAGGTCAAGGTCACGCATCCAGGGGCCAGTCTCCACGAGTAAGGCCAACCCACCCATCACGCCTGTCGTCCCCAAGGAAGAAACCCCCCACCCTTCAAGTGATCTGTCTGTCATCAGCTGTTTATAATACACTATCGGTTTCATGCCCAACAACAGGATTTTTGAGGTTTGACCTTGAAAGTGGGTCAAGGTCAAAGGTCAAGGTCACGCATCCAGGGGCCAGTCTCCACGAGTAAGGCCAACCCACCCATCACGCCTGTCGTCCCCAAGGAAGAAATCCCCCACCCTTCAAGTGATCTGATTGTGATCAGCTGTTTCAATACACTATTTTGACCGGTCTCATGCCATGCAACAATTACAGGATTCTAGCTAATCTGACCTACACCTACACATCTGACCTACACCCACTTCTTCCATTTCTTGACTGTCTTGTCAATCAAACATGAATTCCATTTACATTCATGAAAAGACATAGGCCAGATTCAATTGTCTGCCTGCATCAACATAAAGACTAAGTTTTTTTTTTTTATAATGATGATGCAACTTTACTCGACAGTTGAACTCATTGACATTCCATCCCGACTGTCATTGTAAACAAATAAACACTTACCTGCAGGATCAGATGGGATGCAGTACTCCTATTCTCCGTTCAGATATCCTACATGCACTCAGACACTTTCTAATTCACCGGCCGCCATTTTGGTTGTTTGTTGTCAAAGCCTATCAATCCGTATATGCATGCCTCCTTGGGTGAAATGACTGAAAGACATTGTCTCCGTGAATTAGAACACATAGGATGAGCCATTACAAACTGTATATTCAATTCCACAATCCACAACACACACGGTCAAATCCAGTGCATCTTCACAACATCTGACAACATGAGGCTTGTATAGACTCCCAGCATGCACCAGCAGTTACTACAATCTAGGAAAATGGCACATCCGGTTTCTTTGCACCTCCAAATATCACATCTAACAGGTCCAAAGTCACCCCAAACACCTGCACAAGTCCCATTACACTTTTACCTGATATGTGCCGGCTATGCAACACTCGCACCCTTTTTTTTCAAATATTTGACCGGTACTATCGTGCGAAACCAAGGCCTTAATCTCCAACACTACAACACTCAAGGCGGCAAATTTGAATTTCTTTTCAAGCCAAATCCATTTTTTTCTTTTTTTTTGGTGAGGGTGGGGTGGGGTGGGGGGGGGGGGGGGCTTTTAGCATTTCAACACTACTGAAAAACCGCTAGAAGGTGGGAAGCCCTCTAATTGTTCGCGAACAATTAGGATCACTAGTTATTATTATTATTATTTTCCTGCCGTCAAAAAAAATCTTTGTCTTAAGACTTATCGAAAAACTTTATAGTCCATCATATAGTACTTCTTGAGAAACGAATACAGTTCACCCTGCGTAATTGAACTTTGACCCCTTACGGAGTTATTTGACCTTTCGCAGAAATCATTGTTAGCACTTCTACTTTGTAACCGTAAATGATAGGAGGATGAAACCTTTTCTAAAACATAGAGGGTAATTAGTAGAAGCGAAGAATTTCAAATGAAGGGATTCGGTGTCCCCTAAAGGGAGTTAATGCCCCCTCATGTTTTGCGATTTGTCCCCTACAAATTGACGACTCCTAAAGTCTTCGTCGTAGAGAGACGGAACCCACTGGGACGGGTTGGGTGACCTTGACCTTGAAAAAGTAGGTCAATGTCAAAGGTCAAGGTCATCCAGAATGGCCAGAAAATGGCACTTTTTATACGCTCTTTCACGCTTCAGATAGCATCGAAATATCACATGGGTCAGCAAGGAATTTTGGACCGGTCTCGGCATCACGAATGTCAACTCTGAACTTTGACCACTCTGCGAATGGCGGCGACTTAACGTCGAAAACCCCGTTATCGCTACTCTCACTAGACCGCAAGTCGTGGAGAGGCGAGACCTTCGCCGACGAATTCCAGATGAAACGCTCTCGCACAGAAAAGTTGACCGAGGGAAACCGAGAACCCCGAAGCACGGTTCTCGCCCCCGAAAGTCTCCGACGTCGTCGTTCGAGCCCACAACTTCTTCACGGATGTAGATAGGGATGCGGGACCACTTAAACGAAGCCCCGTGACCTCTCTGACCTTCAAAATGAGGTCAAGGTCAAAGGTCAAGGTCACACTTTCTCCCCCATGTGTTTTTGAGGTTTGACCTTGAAAGTGGGTCAAGGTCAAAGGTCAAGGTCACGCATCCAGGGGCCAGTCTCCACGAGTAAGGCCAACCCACCCATCACGCCTGTCGTCCCCAAGGAAGAAACCCCCCACCCTTCAAGTGATCTGTCTGTCATCAGCTGTTTATAATACACTATCGGTTTCATGCCCAACAACAGGATTTTTGAGGTTTGACCTTGAAAGTGGGTCAAGGTCAAAGGTCAAGGTCACGCATCCAGGGGCCAGTCTCCACGAGTAAGGCCAACCCACCCATCACGCCTGTCGTCCCCAAGGAAGAAATCCCCCACCCTTCAAGTGATCTGATTGTGATCAGCTGTTTCAATACACTATTTTGACCGGTCTCATGCCATGCAACAATTACAGGATTCTAGCTAATCTGACCTACACCTACACATCTGACCTACACCCACTTCTTCCATTTCTTGACTGTCTTGTCAATCAAACATGAATTCCATTTACATTCATGAAAAGACATAGGCCAGATTCAATTGTCTGCCTGCATCAACATAAAGACTAAGTTTTTTTTTTTTATAATGATGATGCAACTTTACTCGACAGTTGAACTCATTGACATTCCATCCCGACTGTCATTGTAAACAAATAAACACTTACCTGCAGGATCAGATGGGATGCAGTACTCCTATTCTCCGTTCAGATATCCTACATGCACTCAGACACTTTCTAATTCACCGGCCGCCATTTTGGTTGTTTGTTGTCAAAGCCTATCAATCCGTATATGCATGCCTCCTTGGGTGAAATGACTGAAAGACATTGTCTCCGTGAATTAGAACACATAGGATGAGCCATTACAAACTGTATATTCAATTCCACAATCCACAACACACACGGTCAAATCCAGTGCATCTTCACAACATCTGACAACATGAGGCTTGTATAGACTCCCAGCATGCACCAGCAGTTACTACAATCTAGGAAAATGGCACATCCGGTTTCTTTGCACCTCCAAATATCACATCTAACAGGTCCAAAGTCACCCCAAACACCTGCACAAGTCCCATTACACTTTTACCTGATATGTGCATATGTGCTGGCTACCCAACACCCACACCCCTTTTCTCCCTCAAATTTGACGGGTACTTAATGCGAAACCAAGCATTGAACACACCTCAACACTCAAATTTAGGCGGCAAATTTGAATTTCTTTTCTAGCCAAATCATTTTTTTTTTTTTTTTTTTTGTTTTTTGGGTGAGGGTGGGATGGGGTAGGGGGGGGGGGGCTTTTAGCATTTCAACACTACTGAAAAACCGCTAGAAGGTGGGAAGCCCTCTAATTGTTCGCGAACAATTAGGATCACTAGTTATTATTATTATTCTTTTTTTTTCTCCTTACCGATTTTTGTGCAGAAGATTTCTCGGAGATGGCTGGATCGATTTGCTTCAAATTTTCAGGATTGATGCGTTGCCATTTGAAGTTTGTACCGCCGTTTCAATTTTTGAAAAATCACTTCCGGTTGGAAGTTATCCCCCTTTTATCGATTTTCAGATGACCATTTTGTCCAGACAAAAACTCAAAAACCATAAAAGCTAGAGTGCTGAAATTTTCAGTGATGTTAGACGACATGTTGTAGTTGTGCACCTGGGTTTTAAAAATTTCCGGAAGTGCCTAGTATGGAAGCTCGGTAGGGGTCGAAAATGGAGTTTAGAAAAGTGGCCAATTTTTTTCCACGTTATAAATCATAACTTTTTACTCGTAAATATTTTGTTTAGACATATATAACAAAAGTTGTACAGTTTATTGAGGTCTTTCGTGCCATATCAAGAAATGGGCCCATGGGCCTCATGGCTCGCCTGAACCATTGAATTTCTGTTACAATGATTAACTTTTTTCTCACGAAACTTTTGATAAAACATGTAGAATAAAAGTTGTTCAATTTTGCAAGATCTATCTAAGGATATCAAAAAATAGGCCCCAGGCATCATGGCTCGCCTGAACAGTCAAATTTGTATCACAGTTAATAACATTAATAACTTTTTTCGCGAGAAACTTTTGACAAGACATGTAGAACAAAAGTTGTTCAGTTTCGCAAGCGTTAACTAACGATCTGAAGAAATAGGCCTGCGGGTCTCATGGCTCACCTGAACAGTTGGGTTATTGTTGCAGTCTATAACATTTTTGTCAAAAAACATTTAATAAGACATCTAGAACAAAAGTTGTTCAGTTTTGCAAGATTTTTCGAACAACATCATGAAAAAGCCGAACGGGCTTCATGGCTCGCCTGGAGAGTTTGATTAGTTTCACAATCAATAACTTTTTTCTCGAGAAACTTTTGATAAGACATGTAGAACAAAAGTTGTTCAGTTTCGCAAGCGTTAACTAGCGATGTTAAGAAATAGGCCTGCGGGGATCTCATGGCTCACCTGAACAGTTGGGTTATTGTTGCAATCTATAACATTTTTGTCAAGAAACTTTTAATAAGACATCTAGAAAAAAAGTTGTTCAGTTTTGCAAGATCTTTCGAAAAACATCATGAAAAAGGCGAAAGGGCCTCATGGCTCGCCTGAAGAGTTTGATTAGTGTCACAATCAATAGCTTTTTTCTCGAGAAACTTTTGATAAGACATGTAAAACAAAAGTTGTTCAGTTTTGCAAGATCTTTCAAACGATATCAAGAAAAAGGCCCTCGGGCCTTATGACTCGCCTTTACAGTCTGATAAATGTCGCAATCAATAATTTTTTTCTCAAGAAAATTTTGATAAGACATGTAGATCAAAATTTGTTCAGTTTTGCGAGATATATTTAGAATGATATCAAAAAATAGGCCTCCGGGCGACATGACTCGCCTGATCAGTCGAATTTGTATCGCAGCAAATAACATTATTAACTTTTTTCTCGAAAAAGGCTGACCCCTTTAATTAGTGGCGAAGAGGGGCAGAGAGTCTTTAAATTATAACACTTAAATGATCAATATTTGTAAAACATTACCGAAGCTAAATTGTACGTCTAGATAATATATTTGTATCATTATTTATGAACGAAAATCTCAGTCAAATTCTTATCTCATCACATCTAAAATTGGGCGGAAGACCCACTCGTTGCTCGCAACGAGATCGCATCTAGTTATTTTTATTCTTTTTTTTTTTCCTTACCGATTTTGTGCAGACGATTTCTCAGAGATGGCTTGATCGATTTACTTCAAATTTTTAGGGTTGATGCATTGCTATCTGAAGTTTATATCTTTTTTTGGATTTTTGAAAATTCACTTCCGGTTGGAAGTTATCCCCCTTTTATCGATTTTCAGATGACCATTTTGTCCGGCCTAAATCTCAAAAACGATAAAAGGTAGAGTGCTGAAATTTTCAGTGATATTAGACGACATGTTGTAGTTGTGCACATTGGTTTTAAAAATTTCCGGAAGTGCCTAGTATGGAAGCTCGGTAGGGGTCGAAAATGGAGTTTAAAAAAGTGTCCAATTTTTTTCCACGTTTTAAATCAGAACTTTTTACTCGTAAATATTTTGCTTAGACATATATAACCAAAGTTGTACAGTTTATTGAGGTCTTTCGTGTCATATCAAGAAATGGGCCCATAGGCCTCATGGCTCGCCTGAACCATTGAATTTCTGTTACAATTATTAACTTTTTTCTCACGAAACTTTTGATAAGACATGTAGAATAAAAGTTGTTCAATTTTGCAAGATCTATCTAATGATACCAAAAACTAGGCCTCAGGGCGTCATGGCTCGCCTGAACAGTCGAATTTGTATCACAATTAATAACATTAATAACTTTTTTCTCGAGAAACTTTTGACAAGACATGTAGAACAAAAGTTGTTCAGTTTCGCAAGCGTTAACTAACGATGTTAATAAATAGGCCTGCAGGTCTCATGGCTCACCTGAACAGTTGGGTTATTGTTGCCATCTATAACATTTTTGTCAAGAAACTTTTAATAAGACATCTAGAACAAAAGTTGTTCAGTTTTGCAAGATCTTTCGAACAACATCATGAAAAAGGCGAACGGGCCTCATGGCTCGCCTGAACAGATTGATTAGTGTCACAATCAATAACTTTTTTCTCGAAAAACATTTGATAAGACATGTAGAACAAAAGGTGTTTAGTTTTGTAAGATCTTTCGAACGATATCAAGAAAAAGGCCCACGGGCCTTATGACTCGCCTTAACAGTCTGATAAATGTCGTAATCAATAATTTTTTTCTCAAGAAAATTTTGATAAGACATGTAGAACAAAATTTGTTCAGTTTTACGAGATATATCTAGAATGATATCAAAAAATAGGCCTCCGGGCGACATGACTCGCCTGATCAGTCGAATTTGTATCGCAGTAAATAACATTATTAACTTTTTTCTCGAAACAAGGCTGACCCCTTTAATTAGTGGCGAAGAGGGGCAGAGAGTCTTTAATTTATAGCACTTAAATGATCAATATTTGTAAAACATTACCGAAGCTAAATTGTACGTCTAGATAATATATTTGTATCATTATTTCTGAACGAAAATCTCAGTCAAATTCTTATCTCATCACATCTAAAATTGGACGGAAGACCCACTCGTTGCTCGCAACGAGATCGCATCTAGTTATTATTATTATTCTTTTTCTCCGGTACTTTTTTGTCCGGTAGTGTTCTCAGAAACTACAAAAGGGATCGATATGAAACTTTCCAGGATGATAGTATAGCGTTTGTAGATGTGCATAGTGATAGTCATTTTGTCTGCACGTGCATGCACGCGCGCGCACGTGCATTGTAATTTTGGTACAAAAAATGGAAAATCAGAATATTGAAGGAAGCGATGTAAAACCTAAATAGGATGATAGTATATCATTTGTACATATGAAAAATGATATTTATTTTGTCAGCACGCGCACGCATGCGCGTGCACGCGCATTACAAAATTTGTACGCTAACTTTGGAATCAGTCTAACTTTTTTGTTGTTCATTGAAATGGCTTGAAATTGATATCATAGATAGATATTGAGACCCTTAACTGATTTGCATGGTCAAACTTATCAATTTGCACGCGCATGCACGTGCGCTTCATTTTGATTGGATAATACTAAAACGTTTGTAACTATCTTATCTATGAAGCGAATGAGATGATATTCACAGCATACGTAGACAATATGTGTATATATATATTGGTGTAACAAAAAAATGCCAACGCACACGCGCATGCGCGTGCAACGTTTTTTAAATGTTCAATTTTTAAAGGACGATAACGTTTTTGTTTTTCAACAAATTCTATTGATATTAATGGTTTAGATGTGTCTTGGTACTCCTTACAAATTGCTGTGGTTAGAATTACTGCTCAGCACGTGCATGCACATGTGCTGAATTCTGATTGGATGATTTTAAAATCGCTATAACTTCCTTGTATATGGTGGAAACGTTATGAAATTCACACTGTGGGTATATGATACATATGCCTGTTGAACGACATCAACAAAAATTCTGAATCATACACGCGTGCGCGTGTATGCGCGTGCAACGCTTTCTTTCATTTTTTGGTACTGAAATGACCATATTGAACGTACTACATGTAATTAAAGGCTAAAATAAAATGATTTTTTGTTATAGATTCACAAGGACATCACTTTTTAATTGGGGGAGGTTTGGGGAACATATGTAACGGTCCCCGTTACAATTAGAACTAGTTTATGTTGGACTGTAACATGTAAATATTTTTCATTGCATAAGAAACTTCTAGCCCAAATGTGTGTCAAAAAAATTGAAATTACTATGTTACCAATTTTGTTACAATGTTTACAATTTACATGTTCTTGTGTACAGTTTTAGTAGTTTAGAAAATTTTCTTTACTAAAGAAAGAATTGGAGTGTTTACATATCCACTTGATTTTAACCTTCATGTGTTATTGACAGGTTGTATTGTGCAATTCCAAAGAATGCCATTATCAATTTTATCTTCAACATTTGGTTTCATTATGTTGGTCCATAAAAAATAAGCTATTAAACATATACTGTCATGTGTCAATCTATCATATGTTATCTTTCTGTTCTGTTGACATAGTAAACTTTGTTCCATACCTTTATCTATATTTCTTTTCATTTACTTTATTATAGCATTCATGCTTTTTCACAAGAGTTCAGCACCTGATTTAGCTATGAAGAGCTAAGTGCACAAGTTAAAATGGTGACCCTCACTATAAGATACAAAACAAGAATATTGAGGTTTAATAAGGAAGGAACTATCTCGGCGAAATGTTAACCAAGAATATCGATTTCTGGATCATATTGATTAAATAAAACTGGCCACAAGACTAGGAGGTCACAATACAAACATTCCTTAAGGTGTTCGTTTTGGCATCAAAACCATAAAAAAGGGAACAGATTTCAAGAAAATTTCGATTTTCAACACTTCTTTTCTTATATTGAAAACACGAATAGGGAGTTGTACGTAAATCTGCAATTCAAGACCTATGTCTGATTAAAGTATTTGTCTGGAGAGTTTTCATATGAATTGTCATATTAGCATAACTGCATCATTTCTGAAAGTTATGCATTGAATAATTTGACCCCGTCTTTCAGTACTTTCATTTAAGATTGTCCCCATATATTCCAATGTAAATCTTTGATCCCCTACTGTGGCCCCATCCTACCCCTGGGGGCATGATTTTAACAAAAGTGAATCTGCACTATGTCAGAAAGTTTTCATGTAAATCTGAACTTTCCTTGGCCAGTGGTTCTTGAAAATAGTTTTCGATGACCCCCAACCTATTCTTGCATTTTCGTGATTATCTCCCCTTTGAAGGGGCTATGGGCCTTCATTTGAACAAACTCGAATCCTCTGCACGCAAGAATGATTTGTACTACATGTAAGTTTGGTTGAAATTGATCCAGTTGTTCTGGAGAAGGAGATGAAATTATGAAACGTATATGGACAGATGACAGACAAAAGGTGATCAGAATAGCTCGCTTAAGCTTTCAGCTCAGGTGAGCTAAAAAGGATTCACATATGTCACATCTACATAATTTTGGGAGATTCAGTGCCTTCTTCTGACGAAGTGCTGAAACGTATTTAGGTTCTGGAGATCGGAAGGAAATATGTAATTCCAGAGTTCACAGAGGTGAGAGGCCGTGTGATTTTGAGCGCGATGCTCTAACCACTCGGCCACGGAGATAGAACGTCGTCGATATATCTAAATGTCACATTGAAGTCCACATCAAGATATTTTTTTCTTCTCATGTAGAAGTTTTTGAATGAATTTTGCTTGATATGAATATAAAACATGTCAGCTAACAAAGGAATACAATTCGTGCCCATTGGAATTCCAACAGACTGTTGAAAGACCTGATCACCAAAGACCACGAAGATATTGTCAATGAGGAACTCCAGCATATTTTTAATATCAACTTCAGAGTACTTGTGCGGGGAATCAGAGTGGTGTTTAACACAGGAATTTTTTGGATGACTAATCACTAGATAGGACTATTTCCTTTTCCATTTTTTTTCACGAAGTAACTGTCTATAATATCAAAAAGTCTAGTCTTTAATTCATCGTGAGGAATGGTCGTGTAAAGTGTTGAAAAGTCATACGTTTTGATGTTGTTGGGTGGTTTTTTTTTTTTAAAGAAAAGCTTTCCGATTTCAAGTTTAATAAAAGTTTTTTAGAATGTTTTAGAATCCACACTTCGTTTACACCACTTCTGGCATATGTAGTAGTACAATATATTTGAAGTTTCTCCTTCACAGCTGTTAATATTTTTGTGAGGAGGAAGGATAGAGGCTTTGTAAAACACTTCCGAGATCCAGCAATGTATCGTTGTTTGTATGAGTTTTTATGAAGTTTGGGAATCTAGCATACATGTAGGTGCGTTAACTCATATTGACTGGGATATTAAATGTGTCTAAAACTGAAGCATGATGTTGAAGAATTTCATCTTCTGAAAGGACAGTTGGTGTTTAAGTACGATTACCATAAGGGGGATTAATGCCAAATTCGTTTAAAATACAGTTGTAATAATGATCCTTACAAACAAAGACAATGATGTTACAAGCTTTGTCAGCTGGAACCAAAACATGGTCCTCATGTCATCTTTCTAGTTGTTTTATCACTTGTGGGTTACTAAACACAGGATAGATGGTACGCGGTTTTGTTTTGATGTGTATAATGCGGGATTGTAATATTCCTTATTTTCTTTTAATCCATTCTGACAATGCATCAAGTTCTTTTTCATATTTAGCCCATCGTCTGGCGTAATCCTCGACAGAATTCATAGCTGAGACGAAGTTCTGTAGCTAATTGAACGACTGATGTTC
This sequence comes from Ostrea edulis, assembly GCF_947568905.1. Taxonomy (NCBI): domain Eukaryota; kingdom Metazoa; phylum Mollusca; class Bivalvia; order Ostreida; family Ostreidae; genus Ostrea; species Ostrea edulis. The sequence goes on from NC_079164.1 coordinate 39,336,731, forward strand.
TCTGTATTTAGTACTTTTTAAAATAAGTGAGTTGAGGTTCTCATATTCAACTATATCAACATCACCAGACATGACATGTTCAACTGGACTATAGTTGAAAGAAGACGAAGAACACGTAGGTGGATTAAATATAAGAATGTATATATCTAGGCACTGCAAAGTGTGTTTAGAATTAAAAATTTTATGCAATAGTAGAAGTATATATGACCCGCGGTGGTTTCAAGAGCCTGTGATTGGCAATATCCATAATCATAGAGTTCAGTCTATATTCTGGTGTTGAATATAATCTCTGTATTTTAAACGACGGCTCAAACACTTCTCTTCATCCAGGCAACGGTTCATATTCTTCAATCGATATAAGTATAGTGGATCCCTCTTTACTTTTGGATTTAAACTAGTGTGTACCTGATGATTTGTGCAGAAGCCATCATTTCCCTATTATTGTTAAAGTAAACAATCCTATCAAAAACCGGAAACTCGACAAAGATAATTGGACATGTTTCTAGGCATTGTATCTACAAGATATCTCGGTTGAAAAGCTTGAAAACCGCCCAGACCCCATTCAAAATTTTACCAAACTTTCATTACAGATACATTATGTAACAAAACACCACAAAATTCTACTAAAATAAAATTTTCAAATCCATGGTTTATAGAAGAATGTCATGAAGCAATTAAAGCTTGCGAAAAGATCACCATCTTATTTAAATCTGAGCAGTTTTTGCATATATCGAGTAACGACTCGTACAACCATTAAACGAAAATCCTGCAAAAGATTTGTTTTGAGTCAAAATTCGCATAGCCCTATGAATAAAGTTTCGAATGCAATAAGGAAAATACAAGGAAACGATTCCGGAAAAAATATCAACTTCTGAAGGTAGGGAATCAAATAATGAAAGGTGAAGATAACGAACAGTGATCAATCTCAACTCTTATAAGCAATACAAAATAGCTCGTTGGGCAAACACGGACTCCTGGACACAGCAGAAGTGGGAGCAGGTCCCTAGGAGGACGAAGCATCCCCTGTCGACCGGTCACAACCGTCGTGACCCCTATATCCTGATCTGGTAAACGGAGTTATCCGTAGTCAAAATCAGTATGCCAAAAACGGCCTAACAATCGGCAAGAAACACGTCAGACAGCATTTGACCCAATGATAGGTTGTATCGACGAACTAGATCGTTATAATCATAGATAAGAAAAATATATCTAACAATATAGCAAATATCATTTCTAAAAACTCATCAAAAGACAAGAGGAGCCCAAATTTAATCTTGAACAAAATGGTTTGAAGAGATAGTAAATGTAGCTTGAAATCATTCAACTACGTGTGCGTTGAAGAATGATTCCAAATGATTTTAAATACTTATAAGCAAACGAGAATTATTTGATTTGAATAAATCAGTTTAGGAGTAATTTTGTTTAAGTTGTTAGCATTAAAGAAACAATGTCGGTTTGTAATTCTTGTAACGAAATTGGAGTAGATGCCCCGTCCCTTCCGTTGTGACTGGAAGATAATACGGTATTGAGTATATCACAGGCAATAATTACGAGTTATTATACCTCTTCAAACAAAGGTTGGGGTATGTTGATTTCACTTTGTCCGCCTGTATATAGACGCTTTTTTGAGAGGTTGTTCATTTATTTCTTACAAAATCAATTTTTTTTATATTACGTAAACCTGTGTGCCTGGTATTTTCAGATTTAAGTCGTTCAACTTTGAGAAAGTTGTGGCCATTTGTAGTTATTTTTCATAATATTTCTATACAAACTGCCAGTATCGCACAAACAACTTTTAGAGTTTCAATAGTTTCACGATAGCTGTCCGTCTTTTCATGCATCCATTTGTTATTGGGACAATAATTGTTTTTACATATTTCGTCCATGTGTATCTCTCTGCTTTTCGTTCAGTCGGCTGTTACTGGGGCGTTGTGAAATGCATCAAAGATATCTGTTTCTGTATTTGAAATGTCGCTTTTCACAACAGATGCTTATAATATACCCAACTATATGTTGCAATCAACCACGTGGGAACATTTGTCCCTTTAGGGCAGGTTTGGTATGGACGTGAGTCATCTTAGAACAAATCATCAAACAGAAGTTATTTTCAGACTTTTATTTTGAACATTTAATTGAACATAATAAATACCGCCCTTAAAATTGAAATAAATAAATAAATAAGAAGATGAAAACTCCACTTATATTGATCTGAAAAAAGGAAGAAAAAAAACATGTCATTAAATTCTACTGCGAAAAAGAATAGCAAAACTTAAATCAATTTTTTTTGGTTAAATATCCCATGCATGTTTTTACCTATTTACGTCCGTATTGGTTACAACCATAGGGCCCACATCCGTGACCACCCCCGTTGATCCTCCCTTGTCCTCCGCCAATATGTCCGCCTCTGGGACCACCTCCGATGATTCTTCCTATTCCACTTCCAATGCCAGCACCGTGTCCTCCTATTCCTCCTTGGCTAGACCACTGCCGACTAGAGCCCCACTGACTTCCGCCTCTACCGATGATGCCACTGCCGATACCACCACCATGTCCAGCTCCAATGTGACCACCGGGAATGTAAGCACCGGCTGCAAGGGAAGGCGTGTAATTTCAAATGAATTTCATTAAAAGTAGTTAAAAATATCAAATGCAAATAAATTTATTAATTGGATAACATTTTACAATCATTCATTTCCACTGCTATATTCACTTTTATCTAATTCATGGAGGGTTAAATTCTGGAATAAACGTGTGCAAGAAAAACATGAAAATGAAATTCTCGTGATTTTTTTTTTCATTTAAGAGTTTGTAGAATATCAAATTTACTTAAACTACTTTACTCAGAGAGAGAGAGAGAGAGAGAGAGAGAGAGAGAGAGAGAGAAACTTACGCTGGTATCCGGCGGAGTACGCCATAGCGACACAGACACTGAGGAGAACGAGAACTCGGATCATGGTTGTTGATTTGTTATGGATCTGACTAACTGTGAGGTGGACATCGAAGTGTTCATGTATTTATACAATTTGAGCACAAAGAAATTTGAATAAATACCTTTAATGCGGTGCATTTTCAGTACATTTTTATTTATAATGAGATGATTAAATACACATATTTCTGCTTAGATTTAACGGATTTGTGTTTTAAAAATGAAATTTCAGGAAATCATTTTAATGAAGAATGAATTTGGAGCCATATCGAATAAACCCTGAATTCAATTACACGCATTTTATGAATTAATTAAAGTGCCAAGTACGATTGCTTCCTTTATTCATTAATATTTTATTTCCCTCCGCAGAGGATCATGACATGACATGCATAATCATAACATTACAAAGATACTAATGGAGTAGATATACAATTAGAAAGAAGTGAAATAATAACAAAGGTATAAATATATGTACATAGTGGTGAGGAAAAATAAATGAATAGATACGTAACATATACAGCCCTTTTTCTGTGTTAATGAATGATATTACTTTGTTGTACAGAGTTACAGAGTTGTGCAGGAGCCTGTATTTCAGCATGCGGAAGGACACATTTGCAGAATTACAATGTTGGGTAAGAGTTTGTCGAGCAAGTAGAATTAAAAACAGACCGTTTTCTGTAACTGCGCATAACTCCATTGTCAACCGTAGGTCTAAGAAACGCATTAAACAAACTTGTGTTTCATTGCGTTTCCGGGTTTGGAAATACATTTACACAAGCTGATTTCATTGCAATTTCTAGGCATATTCCAAAGTGATGATGGTTCTGTAATATTAAACATTAGTCAAAAGAGAAGTCAGGGCCGCACGATAAAAAGGTCTGACGCCGTAGTTTGTGCAGTGATGAGACAGAGGTCCTTAAGATATTGTTACATACCGGTCTATCGGGAAACGACCCATCCCTGTAACCAGCTTTACAAGTGGTCCTCGAGTCCGTACGTATGTTTATGATTTCTATAATATCAGGAATAAAGCCAAACTGAGACCGTGATAAATTATAGATGAATGAATAGCGGCGTGTCAAAACTATTTTCTTTGTAAGAGCAACAGGATTCAAGCGATACAGTCTTCCAAAGAATAATTATAGTTTTCTCGCGTCAATCTCTGCCGCTATCAATATGATATCAAACAAGAGGACCATGGACCACATTGCTCACCTGAATCACCTTGGCCCTGCCATTGTCCAGCTGTTGTAATTTTAAAAGGAATTTTTAGATCAATCTTTATTCTCTTAAAAAAGTTTGATCCCATATTGTAGCCCCAAAGGATCACAACATCACTGAAAAAAAAATCAACATAACACAGGAATGCTCACCAATATGACTAACATGATCTTGTTGTTCTTGATAAGACCAAGTTCATAGATCATAGTATGATACGAAAGACCTTGCCATAAGAAATCTATATACAAAATCTGAAAGTTCTATCTTAAATACTTGAGGATATATTGAATAGGTCAAATATTTCTTAAAAGTAGGTCAAACATCCACGTCAAGGTCACAAGATCGCATCACATGAAAGGTCTTTTCGTAAAGAATGTATATACAAATTATGAAAGCCCTAGATTAAATAGTTCTAAAGTCGTTTTGAAAGATTTTTTTCTAGATCAGCATATAAAACTTTGATCCCCTACTGTGGCCCAACCCTACCCCAACAAACTCTGAATTGCCCAAATTTAGATCTACTCTATGTCAGGAAACTTTCATGTAAATTTCCACTTTTCTGGTCTTGTGGCTTTGGAAAAGAAGATTGTCGCTATATACTCGTTTATAAAACTTTGATCCCCTATTGTGGCCCCACCCTACTTTCGGTGGTTATCATTTTTACGAACGTGAATGTGCATTATATCAGGAAGCTTTCGTGTAAATTTCAACTTTTCTTGCCTAGTGGTTCTGAAGAAGAAGATTTTTAAAGTACGATGTCTTTGGATTGAGAAACTACAAGCTCAGGCCGGAAAGTGTGATTTGCGTCTCTTGTTGCATATGCTTCTGTTATCCTTGTAGAAAGTCTACATTCATGATTGAGAATTATGCCTAAATGATTGTAATTTTCCTCATTAGGAATCAAACATTGGTTTAAAAACCATTGTATCTTCTATCAAATTTGCATTTTTTCGAACAAAATAGTAACACACATAATTTGGTTGCATTATATGTAAATCTAAATCGTCATTTGTTTGAATAAATAGAAGTAGTGTGCAACAATCAATTACAATGCATGAGCATACATGTATACATAAAAGGAAAATTATGAAAATTAGTTAAAATCGCTGTTGAAAACAACTTGTTGAGATTATTTTGTATACTTTTGTCACACATCTTCCTGCATTTCAATTTCAAAACTTGAGGCTGTAACAAGTATTAATTAATCTCTTCATTTTAAATTTCATATGCGTTGTCTCGGCAAGAAGAATTTTTTAAATCTATTCTTTATTCTAAAAGGAAACAAATTTGAATGTGTTACATGTATTGAAATCATCGGTTCATATACATCATACACTAAACGCGATATTTGAGAAACTATTTTTCTAATCTTAATTTTTGTTTATTTTCAGGCAAAAGATCTGACGTTTTGTATCACCTGCATGATAGCAGCAAAAAAGGGCAATATTTCCAATTTCATAGCCGAGGACAGTTTTATATCCACAGCCTTTAGTAACTGGAGGAATGCAACCTCTAAATTCCGGAAACATCGAGATTCGAACTGCCATAAAGAAGCCGTGAAAAAAAGCGAAACTTCCTAGAGAAACAAAAGACATTGGTGAAGTTCTCTCAGCCTGCTACTAAGAGGAGAAAACACACAACAGACATTGGTGATGTTCTCTCAGCCGCCCACTCAGAGGGGAAAACACACAACATACATTGGTGAAGTAATTCTCTCAGCCGCCAACTCAGAGGAGAAAACACACATCAGACATCAGCTGATAACCATTCTACGCAATGTTATGTTTCTTGCAAGACAGGGATTACCACCCTGTGGCCCTGGTAACTTTATTCAACTCCTGAAGCTCCATGGCCAATCGGATCCATCAATTCTCAAGTGGCTGGAGAAGAATGAAGACAAGTTTACATCTGCATCAGGGGTCACGGCGGGTGTGACCGGTCGACAGGGGATGCTTACTCCTCGTAGGCACCTGATCCCACCTCTGGTGTGTCCAGGGGTCCGTGTTTGCCCAACTATCTATTTTGTATTGCTTGTAGGAGTTATGATATTGATCACTGTTCGTTATCTTCACCTTTCATACTACAAGTGATGACTTAAAAGATACTGCGTGACGTAGCTTCTAACATAGTTTAACCGTGAACAAGTTGTGATGTGTCATCCTGACAGTGACATAAATATAGACGACGAGTTCATCGGACTGTACATGGCGCCTTCTATCAACGCTGCAACACTGACTAATGTGACTCTGGATACATTGGGTGAGGATGGACATCTCCTTGAGTAAGTGCAGTGTACAGTGTTAAGATATCACCATCAATATGTCCTTAGGAAAAAGGGTGTTGCTGCTAACATCACCAGCAAAGAGGCAAGGGCTATCTACAGACATTGTTAAGGGCATGTACTCAACCTGACAGTTGGCAATACTGTGAAAAGGTGATGCGTGATTCCCTAGATACTCTGCAAACTCGTTACTCAAACAACTGAAGCGTGAGATGGCACTTAATACACCGGGATTTCGTGTGATGTGCCCAGTACGATGGACTGTTCGAGCTGCCAGTTTGAATAGCAATCTCGAAAACTATTCTGTCCTTCCGTCTTTGTGGGAGACCTGCTACGGGTGCACAGATGATCCTGAAACCCGACCCGGATTATCGGTGTGAAAACTCAGATACAAAGTTTTGACTTTGTCTTTGGAGTATCTCTTGGATACGAGATTTTCTGTCACTGACGGCGTCACACAGACGATCTAAGTCGAACACTGCAAAAGATCTATCAGCTGCTAAAGGTCACCACTGAACAGAACTTTTTTTGACATCACTCGGTGAAATGCATAAGGAGGAGTCCTTCAACACATTCTGGGAATCAATAAACAAGACATTTGAGGATCTGGACGTCAATGAACTTTGCCATGGCGAAGAAAAATTCCTAGTGAGCGATGTGAAACCGGAAATACCCCTCCGGAATTGCAACACCAAAGAAATAGCTTTAAAGGCAGCAGTACGTTGTAGCTTTAGATCTAGCGGTGAACGGTGTCAAGATTCGATTTGATCAGCCAGGCTATCAAGTGTATCGCCATCTAGAAGACGACTCGCTGTGGCGACAAGACACACAAATAAGATATGGATTTTACAGTGATGATTTGGATAAGACATGCATTTCATCGCAACTGGAGACTTTCACAACGCTCGCGGGAAACAGCTTAAGCAATTCATCAACTGTATCCATTTAATATTTAATGAAAGTAGTACTAGTGTCTCAGATGTCTCCAGCTTCCAGGCCTAGAGGTTATAAAACTTTTACCGTACTCATGCTCACACCCAGTCGTGGTGTTTTTTAATACAACACTGAGTAATCTACGAAGCATACTCAAAAATATTCAGCATGTACTCAATTTGAGTATGAGAATGGTTTAATAAAAGTTTTTTAATCTTCACTTTTGAGGATGAATAGGATTTAGAGCACGGAGTTCGAGTTTTAGTATGAAAACATGCTCAGAAAACTTTTATAACCTCCAGGCCAGATGCCTATCCTCCGAGATTGTAACGCTCCTGAGACGTATATTAGCGAAGCAAGTCACTAATGCCACAAGTGAGCGGACATTATCAGCACTGCGCCGAGTAACGACTTATCTACGTGGTACTATGACCCAGGAAAGGCTGAATCATTTGATGATACTGCACACGCAGAGAAAGGCTACAGATAGAATGAACATTTTTTGCAGTCATCAACGACTTTGTATCAGCATGGGATGGACGAAGATTCATTTTGATGCCCTTAAAGCGCAATAAAACAATGTATATAATTTAATGAGACAGAGTTTAATTTGTTTAACTTGCTTAATTGTGCTTATTATGAGTGCGTGACGTTTCACCCTTGGTGTTGAGAGATATAAACACCATATACAGGTGATCATGGAATATTCCTACATAAATGTTGAAAGTTGACGATGGAGAAGCTGAAATATTCCCGTTTATCATAAATTTGAGTTGTAAGTTTCACGTTAATATCTATTTTCAAAAAAAATATCTAAGTATAAAGCAGGAGTGGACGACTCTGGTGTCTTTTATTTCGAGTTCACAGGGGTCTATTGAATCAAGATAGGAAAGAAAATTAGCATTGTTAATATTGTTTGTTTGGTTGGTGGGTTTTTTGTTGTTTTTTGTTTTCCTGTTTTCCGCCACACTCAACAATTTTTCAATTATATGGTGGTGCCCAGTTTTTTTTTATTGGTGGAAGAGAGAACCCAGATACAATGTATCTGGGAAGAGACCACCGACCTTCCGAAAGTAAACTGGGGAACTTTCGCACTTACCGACGCGAGCGGGTTTGAACCCGCGCCGACTAGAGATGAGAGGCCGTGTGATTTAGAGCGTTATGCTCTAACCACTCGGCCACGGAGATAGAACGTCGTCGATATATCTAAATATCGCATTGAAGGCCACATCAAGATATTTTTCCTTCTCACGGAGAAGTTTTTGAATGAATTCTGCTTGATATGAATATAAAACATGTCAGCTAACAAAGGAATACAATTCGTGCCCAATGGAATTCCAACAGACTGTTAGAAGACCTGATCACCAAAGACCACGAAGATATTGTCAATGAGGAACTCCAGCATATTTTATTAATATCAAATTCAGAGTACCTGTGCGTGGAATCAGAGTGGTGTTTAACACAGTAATTTTTTGGATGACAAATCATTAGACATAAATATTTCCTTTTCCATTTTTGTTGAAGAAGCAATTGTCTATAATGTCAAAAAGTCTAGTCTTTAGTTCATCCTGAGGAATGGTCGTGTAAAGTGTTGAAAAGTCATACGTTTTGATGTTGTTGGGCCTTTTTTTTATGAAAAGCTTTCCGATTTCAAGTTTAATTAAAGTTCTTTAGAATGTTTTAGAATTCACACTTCATTTACACCACTTATGGCATATGTAGTGGTACAGTATGTTTGAAGCTTCTCCTTCACAGCTGTTAATATTTTCGTGAGGAGCAAGGATAGAGGCTTGGTAGACCACTTACTAAATAATAATAATAATAGCCTTTATTTATCCAGGATAACACAAATTAGCATATAGCTAGTTTCCATTGTGGTCCTGCATTAAAACGTATACACAAACATAAAATTAACATCTAAAATTAGTATCTAAACATGAATACGATATAAAAAGAAAAGGGAAAAAAATATAGCATAAGACACACCTAATTAGTGATAAAATTATTACCTAAATATGAATGCATGACATAAAAGGAAAGAAGAAAGATCCAGCAATATATCGTTGTTTGTAAGGGTTTTTAGTTCACCTGAGCTGAAAGCTCAAGTGAGCTTTTCTGATCGCCTGTTGTCCGTCGCCTGTCTGTCTGTCCGTCTGTAAAATTTTTACATTTTCGACTTATCCAAAACCACTGGGCCAATTTCAACCACACTTGGCCAAAAGCATCCTTCGGTAAAGGGCTTTCAAGTGTCTTCAAATAAAGACCCATGTCCCTTTCAAAGGGGAGATAATCACAAAAATGCGAAAATAGGATGGGGTCATTTAAAAATCTTCTTCTCAAGAAGCACTGGGCCAGAAAAGCTGAAATTTACATGAAAGCTTCCTGACATAGTGCAGATTCAAATTTGTTCAAATCATGGCCCCTGGGGTTCGGATGGGGCCACAATAGGGGATCAAAGTTTTACATACAAATATATAGAAAAAATCTTTTAAAATCCTCTTCTCAAGAACCACTGAGCCAGAAAAGCTGATATTTACATGAAAGCTTCCTAACCTAGTGCGGATTTAAGTTTGTTCAAATCATGGCAGACAGGGGTTGGATGAGCCACAATAGGGGATCAAAGTTTTACATACAAATATATAGAAAAAATCTTTTAAAATCCTCTTCTCAAGAACCACTGAGCCAGAAAAGCTGATATTTACATGAAAGCTTCCTGATATAGTGCAGATTTAATTTTGTCAAAATCATGGGCCCCAGGGGTTGAATGGGGCCACAATAGGGGATCAAAGTTTCACATACAAATCTATAGAAAAAATCTTCTCAAGAACCACTAAGCCAGGATAGCTGATATCTACATGAAAACTTTCTGACATAGTGCAGATTCAAATTCGTTAAAATCATGGCCCCCGGGGTAAGGATGGGGCCACAAGAGTGGATCAAAATTTTACATACAAATATAGGGAAAATCTTTAAAAATCTTCTTCTCAAGAACCAATGAGCCAGAAGAGCTGAGATTTACATGAAAGCTATCTGAGACAGTGCTGATTCAAGTTTGTACAAATCATGTCCCCCGGAGTGAGGTTGGGACCACCATAGGGGATCAAAGTTTTACATAGAAATATATAGGACAAACCTTTTAAAAATCTTCTTCTCAAGAACCTTTGGGCCAAAGAAGTTGACATTTACATGAAAGCTTTCTGACATAGTGCAGATTCAAGTTTGTAAAAATCATGGCCTCCATGGGTAGGTTGGGGCCACAATAGGGACTAAGGTTTTACATGCACATATATCAAAGTCTTCAGATATGGGCCAAGGTGACTCAGGTGAGCGATGTGGCCTATGAGCCTCTTGTTATGAACTTTCGGAATCTAGCATACGTGCGGTAACTCATATTGACTGGGATATTAAATGTGTCTACAACTGAAGCATGGTGTTGAAGAATTTCATCTTCTGAAAAGACAGTTGGAGTTTAAGTACGATTACCATAAGGGGGATTAATACCAAATTCGTTTAAAATACAGTTATAATAATGATCCTTACAAATAAAGACAATGTTGTTACAAGCTTTGTCAGCTGGAACCAAAACATGGTCCTCATGTCATCTTTCTAGTTGTTTTATCACTTGTGGTTTACTAAACACAGGGTAGATGGTACCCGGTTTTGTTTTGCTGTGTCTAATGCAGGATTTTAATATTCCTTTTATACTTTTAATCCACTCTGACAATATATCAAATGTTTTTTTCATATTTAGCCCATCGTCTGGCATAATCTTTGACATAATTCACAACAGAGTCAAAGTTCTGTCGCCAATTGAAAGACCGATGTTCTCTGTATTTAGTACTATTTAAAATAAGTGATTTGAGGTTCTCATATTCAACTATATCAACATCATCAGAAATGACAAGTTCAGCTGGACTATACGTAGTTGAAAGAAGACAAAGAACAAGTAGGTGTATTAAATATAAGATGGTATATACATGTATCTTGGCACTGCAAAGAGTGTTTATAATTAAATTTGTATGCAATAGTAGAAGTATATTTGTAGAAAATACATAGCGTAGAGTTGGGCTTGAAAGATGTTGGAATACAAGACTTATGACGAAGAATGTTACTTATGTTGATGGCATCTATTCCTTTGTTTGTAAACTTGAGCTTAAGGAACTGGCGGCATGATTCGGGAGAAATATCTTCCATGACCCGCATGGTTTCAAGAGCCTGTGATTGGCAATATCCATAATCATAGAGTTCAGTCTATATTCTGGTATTCAATATAATCTTTCTATTTTAAACGACGGCTCAAACACTTCGCTTCATCCAGGCAACAATTCATATTCTTCAATCGATATAACCATAGTGGATCCCTCTTTACTTTGGATTTAAGGTAGTATGTACCTGATGATTTGTGCGGAAGCTATCATTTCCCTATTATTATTAAAGTAAACAATCCTATCAAAAACCGGAAACTCGACAAAGCTGACTGGACATGTTTCTAGGCTATGTGTCTGCAAGATATCTCGGTTGAAAATTTTGAAAACCTCCCAGACCCCATTCAAAATTTTACCGAACTTTTATTCCAGATACATTATGTAACAAAACACCTTGATAAATTCTACTAAAATAAAATTTTCAAAACCATGGCTTATAGAAGAATGTCATGAAGCAATTAAAGCTCGCAAAAAAGCAAGAAAAATATCCAATAGATCACCATCTTATTTGAATCTGAACAATGTTTTGTATATACATGTATCGAGTAAAGACTCGTAGAACCATAAAACGAAAGTCCTGGAAAATATTTCTTTTGAGTCAAAATTTGCATAGTCCTATAAATAAAGTTTCGAATGCAATAAGGAAAATACCGTATATATTTTTCCGCGTTATCTTTTTGCCACGAATCAGAACCTAAAACAGTATATTAAATTTACACGAATCAAATTTTCGCTATTTCAAAGTCATAGCGAAAATATAAATCACGATTATTTAAACGTATGAATGAACTAGGGGAAAAGCCAGCATTTGTACGTATAAATCTTAATTTTTAATGCAAAGATTCAGTCAGTGCAACAATTTGTAAACACGATTTCTGAATTACTTTCGCAATTGTAATCAAATCTAATATGAATGATATTTCTGCTTCTCTGAATCCATCTCTCACGATTTCGGGTTTTGTTCGCGTGTAATCATAGAGCTTTGTCAGCTATTTCGCTCCAAGTGAATAATTATTTTCAGAGTTTAAAACCGTCATAAACCATGTACCGTTACATGTATGAGTAGCTCAGGTATAATTATACATTGAATGAACAACGAGGCTTACATACCTGATACCCGGCGCTTGTAAAATAAGAGGGAAACAAATCTCACCGAACTCAAAACTTTCACCACATTACATTTACAACTGTATGATAACTCTATTACCAAAAACAAAACCAAAAACTTTGTATCAAAACACCGATTTATTTTCCACGATTCGGAAATTATCGCGAACAAAGCGGAAATTGGATACACGCGGAAAAAACCCTGATATACGATACAAAGAAAAGGTTCCGGAAAAAATATCAACATCTGAAGGTAGGGAATCAAATAATGAAAGGTGAAGATAACGAACAGTGATCAACCTCATAACTCCTACAAGCAATAATAGATAGTTGGGCAAACACGGACCCCTGGACACACCAGAGGTGGGATCAGGTGCCAAGGAGGAGTAAGCATCCCCTGTTGACCGGTCACACCCGCCGTGAGCCCTATATCCTGATCAGGTAAACGGAGTTATCCGCAGTCGAAATCAGTGTGCCAAGAACGGCTTAACAATCGGTACGAAACACGTCAGACAGCATTTGACCCAATGCGAGGTTGTATTGACGAACTAGATCGTTATAACGACCATAGAATTTAAGTAAGTGTAATTATACCCCTTCAAACAAAGGTTGGGGTATGTTGATTCACTTCGTCCGCCTGTCTATAGACGCATTTCTGAGAGGTTGTTCATTTACTTCTTAACAAAATGCATTACCTAAACCTGTGTGCCTGGTATTTTCAGATTAACTCGTTCAAATTTGAGAGAGTTGTGGCCATTTGTAGTTATTGTTCATAAAAAAAATTATACAAACTGCCAGTATCCCACAAACAACTTTTAGAGTTTCAATAGTTTCACGATAGCTGTCCGTCTTTTCATGGATCCATTTGTTATTGGGACAATAATTGGTTTTACCTATTTCGTCCACGTGTATATCTGTTTTTCGTTCATTCGGTTGTGACTGGGGCATTGTCAAATGCATTAAAGATATCTATTTCTGTATTTGAAATGTCGCTTTTCACAACAGATGCTTAAAATATACCCAAATATATGTAGTAACAACCACGTGGGAACATTTGTCCCATTAGGGCAGGTTCAGTATGGACGTGAGTCATCTTGGAATAAATCATCAAACAGAGATTATTTTCAGACTTTTTTTTAATTTTGAACATTTAATTGAACATAATAAATATTACAATTACAATTAAAATAAATAATAAGATGAAAACTCCACTTATATTGATCTGGAAAGAAAAAAAATAATGGCATTAAATTCTAAAGAATAGCAAAACTTAAATCGTTTTTTTTTTTTTTGGTTAAATATCCCATGCATGCTTTTACCTATTTACGTCCGTATTGGTTACAGCCATAGGGCCCACATCCGTGACCACCCCCGTTGATCCTCCCTTGTCCTCCGCCAATATGTCCGCCTCTGGGACCACCTCCGATGATTCTTCCTATTCCACTTCCAATGCCAGCACCGTGTCCTCCTATTCCTCCTTGGCTAGACCACTGCCGACTAGAGCCCCACTGACTTCCGCCTCTACCGATGATGCCACTGCCGATACCACCACCATGTCCAGCTCCAATGTGACCACCGGGAATGTAAGCACCGGCTGCAAGGGAAGCGGTGTAATTTCAAATGAATAATGTCATCAAAAGTAGTGAAAAATTCAAATACAAATAGATGTATTAATGGATACATTTTACAATCACTCATTTCCACTGGTATATTCACTTTTATCTAATTCATAGAGGATTGAATTCTCGGATGCACATGTGCAAGAAAAACATGAAAATGAAATTCCCGTGATTTTTTTTTTTCATTTTAGAGTTTCTAGAATATCAAATTTACTTAAACTACCTTTACTCTGAGAGAGAGAGAGAGAGAGAGAGAGAGAGAGAGAGAGAGAGAGAGAGACTTACGCTGGTATCCGGCGGAGTACGCCATAGCGACACAGACACTGAGGAGAACGAGAACTCGGATCATGGTTGTTGATTTGTTATGGACCTGACTAACTGTGAGGTGGACATCGAAGTGTTCATGTATTTATACAATTTGAGCACAAAGAAATTTGAATAAATACCTTTAATGCGGTGCATTTTCAGTACATTTTTATTTATAATGAGATGATTAAATACACATATTTCTGCTTAGATTTAACGGATTTGTGTTTCAAAAAATGAAATTTCAGGAAATCATTTTAATGAAGAATGAATTTGGAGCCATATCGAATAAACCCTGAATTCAATTACACGCATTTTAAGAATTGATTAAAGTGCCAAGTACTATTGCTTCCTTTATTCATTAATATTTTATTTCCCTACGAAGAGGATCATGACATGTCATGCATAATCATAACATTACAAAAATACTAATGGAGTAGCTATACAATTAAGTGGAAGTAAAATAATAACAAAGGTATAAATATATGTACATAGTGGTGAGGAAAAATAAATGAATAGATAAATGAATAGATAGTAACAGATACAGCCCTTTTCTGTGTTAATGAATGATATTGTTTTGTTGTACAGAGTTGTGGTGTTGTGCAGGGGCCTGTATTTCAGCATCCGGAAGGACACATTTGCAGAATTACAATGTTGGGTAAGAGTTTGTCGAGCAAGTAGAATTAAAAACAGATCGTTTTCTATAAATGCGCATAACTCCATTGTCAACAGTAGGTCTAAGAAACTCACGATGTTTTACCATGGATCTCGAGTGCTGGCAGTGGCTAAGCAAGTGCAACAGGCGTGAAGAAAATACATTCCTAACGGGGTTTTAAGACATTAAGCAAACTTGTGTTTCATTGCGTTTCTGGGTTTGGAAATACATTTACACAAGCTGATTTCATTGCAATTTCTAGGCATATTCCAAAGTGATGATGGTTCTGTAATATTAAACATTAGTCAAAAGAGAAGTCAGGGACGCACGATAAACAGGTCTGTCGCCGTAGTTTGTGCAGTGATGAGACAGAGGTCCTTAAGATCTTTCTAGATGTCGGTCTATCCGGAAACGACCCATTCCTGTAGCCAGTTTTCAACGTGGTCTTTGAGTAGGCACGTATGTATATGATTTCTAAAATTTCAGGAATAAACCCAAACTGAGACCGTGCTAAATTATAGATGAATGAATAACGGCGTGTCAAAACTATTCTTTGTAAGAGCAGCAGGATTCAAGCGATACAGTCTTCCAAAGAATAATAGTTTTATCGCGTCAATCTCTGCCGCTATCAATAGGACATCAAACAAGAGGACCATGGACCACATTGCTCACCTGAATCACCTTGGTCCTACCCTTGTTCAGCTGTTGTGATTTTAAAACGATTTTTTAAATCAATGTTTATTCTCTTTAAAAAGTGTAATCCCATATTGTAGCCCCAACGGATCACAACATCACTGAAAATAAATCAACATAACACAGAAATGCGCACCAATATGACTAACATGATCTTGTTGTTCTCGATAAGACCAAGTTCATAGATCATAGTATGATACCAAAGACCTTGCAATAAGAAATATATATACAAAATATGAAAGCTCTATCTTAAATACTTGAGGAGATATCGAATAGGTTAGATATTTCTTAAAAGTAGCTCAAACATCCAGGTCAAGTTGACAAGATCGCATCACATGGAAGGTCTTTTCGTAAAGAATGGATTTAAAAATTATGAAAGCCCTAGATTAAATAGTTCTAAAGACGTTTTTTAAAGTTTTTTTTCTAGATCAGCATATAACACTTTGATTCCTTACTGTGGCCCAACCCTATCCCAAGGGACTATGAATTGCACAAATTTAGATCTACTCTATGTCAGGAAACTTTCATGTAAATGTCCACTTTTCTGGTCTTGTGGTTTTGGGAAAGGCAATTTTCCCTAAATACTCGTTTATAAAACTTTGATCCCCTATTGTGGCCCCACACTACCCTCGGTTGTAATAATGTTTACAAACTTGAATATGCATTATATCAGGAAAATTTAAATTTTTCTGGACTAGTGGTTCTTGAAAAGATTTTTAAAGATTTCCCCTATTTATTTGTATGTAAAAGTTTGATCCCTATTGTAGCCCCACGATTGTAACAAACTTGAACCTGCACTATATCAGGAAGCTTTCATATAATTCTAAACTTTCCTGGCCCAGTGGTTCTTGAGAAGATTTTTAAAGATTTCCCCTATTTATTTGTATGTAAAAGTTTGATCCCTATTGTAGCCCCACGATTGTAACAAACTTGAACCTGCACTATATCAGGAAGCTTTCATATAATTCTAAACTTTCCTGGCCCAGTGGTTCTTGAGAAGATTTTTAAAGATTTCCCCTATTTATTTGTATGTAAATGTTTGATCCCTATTGTAGCCCCACGATTGTAACAAACTTGAACCTGCACTATTTCAGGAAGCTTTCATATAATTCTAAACTTTCCTGGCCCAGTGGTTCTTGAGAAGATTTTTAAAGATTTCCCCTATTTATTTGTATGTAAAAGTTTGATCCCTATTGTAGCCCCACGATTGTAACAAACTTGAACCTGCACTATTTCAGGAAGCTTTCATATAATTCTAAACTTTCCTGGCCCAGTGGTTCTTGAGAAGATTTTTAAAGATTTCCCCTATATATTTGTATGTAAAAGTTTGATCCCTATTGTAACCCCACGATTGTAACAAACTTGAACCTGCACTATTTCAGGAAACTTTCATATAATTCTAAAGTTGCATGGCCCAGTGGTTCTTGAGAAGAAGATTATTAAAGATTTCCCCTATATATTTGTATGTAAAAATTTGACCCCCTATTGTGGCCCCACCCTACCACCGGGGGCCATGATTGTAACAACCTTGAATGAGCACTATGTCAGAGAGCTTTCTTGTAAATGTAAACTTTCCTGGTCCAGTGGTTCTTGAGAAGATTTTTAAAGATTTTCCCGATATATTTGTATGTAAAAATTTGATCCCCTATTGTGGCCCCACCCTAACCCCCGGTGCCACGATTTTGACAAACTTGAACCTGCACTATGTCAGAAAGTTTTCATGTAAATGTAAACGTTCCTTGCCCAGTGGTTCTTGAGAATATTTTTCAATGACTCCAATCTATTCTTGCATTTTCGTGATTATCTCCCATTTGAAGGGCGCATGGCCCTTCGTTTGAACAAACTTGAATCCCCTTTACCCAAGGATGATTTGTGCTATATGTAAGTGTGGTTGAAATTGGTCCAGTTCTGGAGAAGAAGATGAAAATGTGAAACGTAAACGGACAAAAGACAAAACAGAAAGACAAAGGACAACAAACAAAGGGTGATCAGAATAGCTCACTTGAGCTTTTAGTCACACGATATGCATTCAGGCTGAAGCTCTCTGTTTAAAAGGTAATAATGGGTCAATTTTGAATGTCCGATGGGTATTCTCGAAATAACCACTTTGTCTTGCCGTTTCATTACGATGCTACACGAATTGTTTACTTTGTCGTGAATGGAATAAAGTTTGCTTGTGTCACAAAAATTCCAATAGATTTGCCAAAGATTGATTGTATCTTGCTTAACGTTTCACTCATATGGAGACGTCACAAAGACCGGTGAAGAGCTTCAAATTTAGTCCTTTGATCGGCGCTTACGCCCATTGAACAGTGAGGGTTCTTTAGCGTGCCACACCTACTGTGACACGGGTCATCCGTTTTTAAGGTCATCTCCGATGACCCGTGACATTCACAGCTGATGCCGAGCGTTTGGCGATGGAACTGTCACTACCTGTTTTAACGACTTAGGTCTGTCGCGGCCGGGATTCAAACCCCGGCCTTCCGCATGCGGGGCGAACGCTCTAACCTCTCGGCCACCGCGGCGAGAATTTACATATAGTTTAATGAAATATTTATAATCAGTGTGGGGAGTTTTGAAGTGTACAATATTATCTTGCAGTGCATTTGTCACCGCTTTGTTAGCTTTGGTGTTGCCATAGATACCAATGTGACTCAACTATTTTACCTTGGTTAGTTAAAAGACAATACCGGAGTAAGATACCTCAAATATATGGATGATCAATATTCATGTTGTTTATTGACTGAAGACATGATAGGGAGTCTGAGAATATAGTGAAATGTTTGTCATTAGAAATTTTTATGTATTCAAAGGCAAGCTGAATAGCCTTTGCTTCGGCGGTATAAATTGTTGCTTCATTCGGAGTCGTGCAGAGAACACGTCGTTTGTTATTACTGCAGCAGCAGCGACTTTTTTTTTTGTCTTTTGAACTATCTGTATAGATATCAATTGTAGTATGTTTGGATTGTTTTATGTCGGATAATTTTTGTTTGAAAATAACGGAATTTGTTTCAGATTTTTTGTATTCAGAAAGTGATGTGTCTACTGTGAGTTTTAGTAGTTTCCATGGTCACCGTGGTATTTCAGAAAGTGATGAGGGTTTTACGATGTCCAAACTTAAGTTAGAATCATATATATGTTTTTTTTAACTCGTAGACCGATTGACTTAATACACTTCTTGTTCATGTCGTATAAATGTTCAGACTGAGGATGGAAAACGCAGTTAAATGCAGGATTGTCAATGTTAGCTTTTAATTTAACAATATATTGTAAGGTAAGTTTTATTTTGCGTAGATCGAGAGGTGGTTCGCTGGCCTCAACATACAAACTATCTACAGGAGAGGTTCGGAAAGCTCCTGTGCACAGTCGAAGTCCTTGATGGTGAATTGCATCAAGAGCTTTGATATAGGATGTTCTTGAAGCTCCATACATGTATACTATACAGCCGTAGTCTAGTTTAGACCGGATTAGAGAGCGATACAGATGTAGAAGAGTATTTTTATGTGCTCCCCATTTTGTGTTTGCAACAATTTTAGTATATCAAGAGCTTTTGTACATTTCTCTTTCAGCATTGCTATATAAGGAATAAAAGAAAGTTTATTGTCAAAAATGACACCTAAGAACTTTTTTACAACTTTAAATGGAGTACCATCTACAATGTAATTGTAATTGAGGACCATCGTGGTGTTTCCGTTTAAAACAGAAATGCATGCAGGTTCAGAAAATTTAAAACCATTTACATAAGCCCAATTTTGGATTTTGTTTAGACATAACTAGTTTTCTCCCAATGGAGTTCATGTTTTTAGATTTATAACAGAGAACAAAGTCATCCATGGAAGTCGTTTTAAGAACATCAGCTAGACTGTTTATCTTCAGACTAAATAATGTAACCGATAAAATACTTCCTTGTGGCACACCCACTTCTTGTTCGATATTGTCTGAAAATGTAGATCCTAGGCGAACATTGAAGTGTCTTTCACTTAAAAAATTCTTAATGAAGTTTGGTAAAGGCACTTTAAGGCCTATATCATGGAGATCTTTTAAGATACCGTATTTCCATGTGCTATCGTATGATTTTTCTAAATAAAAAAAATATAGAGACGTCATGCTCTTTGTTAACAAAGGCATCTCGAATATAGGTTTCAAGTCTTACTAACTGATCGATTGTGCTTCGATGTCTTTCGTATCTGTGACTATTTGATTCCCTACCTTTAGGTGTTGATATTTTTTACCGGAACCTTTTCCTTTTATTTTGCTTATCACATTCCAAACTTTATTCATGAGTATGCGAATTTAGATTTGATACATATGTTGTTCAGGATTTTCGTTTACTTATATTTATGGTTCTGCGAGCCTTTGCTCGATATATGCGAAAATTATTCAGATTTAAGAAAGTTGGTGATCTATTGAATAGTCTTTCTGCTTTTTTGCGAGTTTAATTGCTTCACTGCATTCTTCTGTAAACCATGGTTTTTTGATTTTGGTAGAATTTGTCGAGGTTTTAGGTATGCATTTATTTGCTATTTGTAATAAAAATTCAGTAAATTTTTGAATGGGATCTGGGTGGTTTTCAAACTTCAAAACATGGCCATTCAGCTTTGTCGAGTTTCCAGTTTTTAACAGGATTGTTTTCTGGAGGATTATTTGCTTTAACAGTGATAGGGAAATGATCGCTTCCGCACAGATCATCATGTACAGACAGTTTAAATCCAAAAGTAAAGATAGACCAACTATTCTAATATCGATTGAAGAATATGAACCATTTCCTGGGAGAAGATACGTACTTCTGAGAGGTTGTTCATTTACTTCTTAACAAAATGGAAATTTTCTGTACTACGTAAACGTGTGTGTCTGGTATTTTCAGATTAATTCGTTCAACTTTGAGAAAGTTGTGGCCATTTGTAGTTATTTTTCATAATATTTCTATACAAACTGCCAGTATCCTACAAACAAATTTTAGAGTTTCAATAGTTTCACGATAGCTGTCCGTCTTTTCATGCATCCATTTGTTGTTTTTACCTATTTCTTCCACGTGTATATCTCTGCTTTTCGTTCAGTCGGCTGTTACTGGGGCGTTGTGAAATGCATCAAAGATGTCTATTTCTGTATTTGAAATGTCGCTTTTCACAACAGATGCTTATAATATACCCGAATATATGTTGTAATCAACCACGTGGGAACATTTGTCCCATTAGCGCAGGTTTGGTATGGACGCGAGTCATCTTAGAACAAATCATCAAACAGAAGTTATTTTCATACTTTTATTTTGAACATTTGATTGAACATAATAAATACTGCCCTTACAATTGAAATAAATAAATAAATAAGATGAAAACTCCACTTATATTGATCTGAAAATGAAACAAAACACAATGGCATTAAATTCTAACCCGAAAAAGAATAGCAAAACTTAAATCAATGGGTTTTTTTTGTTGCTTAAATATCCCATGCATTATTTTTTTTTTTACCTATTTACGTCCGTATTGGTTACAACCATAGGGCCCACATCCGTGACTACCCCCGTTGATCCTCCCTTGTCCTCCGCCAATATGTCCGCCTCTGGGACCACCTCCGATGATTCTTCCTATTCCACTTCCAATGCCAGCACCGTGTCCTTCTATTCCTCCTTGGCTAGACCACTGCCGACGAGAGCCCCACTGACTTCCGCCGCTACCGATGATGCCACCGATGCCGCCACTGCCGATGCCTCTGGCATTTCCAGCTCCAATGTGACCACCGGGAATGTAAGCACCGGCTGCAATGGAAGAGATGTAATTTCAAATGAATAATGTCATCAAAAATTTCAAATACAAATAGATGTACATTTGTATTTGGATGAAATTTTACAATCACTCATTTTCACTGAATCATTGCTATATTCACATTTATCGTATTCATAAGGATTGAATTCTGGGATGCACATGTGCAACAAAAATATTTAAAGATGAGATTCCTATGTTTTTCATTTTAAAGTATCTAGAATATGAAATTTACTTAAACTACCTTTACTCAGAGAGAGAGAGAGAGAGAGAGAGAGAGAGAGAGAGAAACTTACGCTGGTATCCGGCGGAATACGCCATAGCGACACAGACACTGAGGAGAACGAGAGCTCGGATCATGGTTGTTGCTTTGTTTAAGTCCTGACGAACTGTGATTTGGACATCGAAGTTCTCAAGTATTTATACTATTTGAGCAGAAAGAAATATGAATAAATACCCTTAATCCGGTGCATTTTCAGTACATTTTTACATATTTTTATTTATAAGTTACTTAATAAGATGAGTAAGTACACGTATTTATACACTCATTTAATGGATTTTGTGTTTCATAAAATGAAATTTCAGGAAATTAATTTAATGAGAAATGAATTTGGAGCCATATCGAATAAACCCCGAACTCAATTACACGCATTTTATGAATTAATTAAAGTGCCAATTACTATTGCTTCCTTTATTCATTAATATTTTATTTCCCTCCGCAGAGGATCATGACATGACATGCATAATCATAACATTACAAAGATAGTAATGGAGTAGATATACAATTAGAAAGAAGTGAAATAATAACAAAGGTATAAATATGTGTACATAGTGGAGACAAAAAATAAATGAATTGATACGTAACAGACACAACAATTTTTTATTAATTGTGTATCTGAAGGTTATTACTTTGTTGTGCAGGTGCCTGTAATTCAGCATGCGGAAGGACACAATAGGAGAACTGTAATGCTGAGTAAGAGTTTACCGACCAAGTGGAATCAAAAACAGGTCGTCTTCTGTAAGGGCGCATAACCTGCTGTCAATCATATGTCGTAGAAATTCACGATGTTGCACAATTGATCTCGAGTGCTAGCAGTGGCCAAGCAAGTGCAAGAGGCGGGAACGAACACATTTCTAAAGGATTTTTAACACAACAAGCAAACGTGTGTTTTGTATTTGAATGTAAAACTTATACGGTACCAATTTTGATGCACCAGATGCGCATTTCGACAAATAATGTCTCTTCAGTGATGCTCAACCGAAAATTTTTGAAATCCGAAATAACAGTAAACTTGTAGGCCCTAAGAGCTATCTTAGTGAAAAACAGAGTGACCAAAAAGTGGAGCCCAATTCTTCTAAGGATAAGAGCTATGCACGAGGGAGATAATCCTTAATTTTGAAATAAATTTCTAAATTGTATCACAGCAATTAAATATACATCCATATTTTGAAGCTAGTAACGAAGTACTTAGCTACTGGGCTGTAGAGACCCTCGGGGACTAACAGTCCACCAGCAGAGGCCTCGACCCAGGGGTCATAATGTAAAACTTACACGGTACCAATTTTGATGCACCAGATGCGCATTTCGACAAATAATGTCTCTTCAGTGATGTTCAACAGAAATTTTTGAAATCCGAAATAACAGTAAACTTGTAGGCCCTAAGAGCTATTTGAGGGGAAAACAGAGTGACCAAAAAGTGGAGCCCAATTCTTCTGAGGATAAGAGCTATGCACGAGGAAGATAATCCCTGATTTTGAAATAAATTTTATCACGACAATTAAATATACATCCGTATTTTGAAGCTAGTAACGAAGTACTTAGCTACTGGGCTGTAGAGACCCTCGGGGACTAACAGTCCACCAGCAGAGGCCTCGACCCAGGGGTCATAATGTAAATTGAACTAAGTTTGCAAATAAATTTACACAAGTTGATTTCTGAACGATTTCTAGGCATTTTCCAAAGTGATGATGGTTCTGTAATGTCAATAATTAGTCGAAAGAAAGAGAAGTCGGGGTCACAAGATAAACAAGTCTGACGTTGTAGGTTATGGAGAGATGAAACAGGTCCTTACGATCTTCATCCATGCTGGTTTAGGTTAAAAAATATATATGTGTGTTTATTTTATTTTTTTACTATTAAGTGTATTATTAGCTTACCTGAGCGAATGGCTCAAGTGAGCTTTTTTTATCAAAATTTGTCCGTTGTCTGTCGTTGTAAACTTTTCATATTTTCATCTTCTCCAGAATCACTGTGCCAGTTTCAACCAAACTTGGCATAACGTATTCTTCGGTGAAGGGGGGTCAAGTTTGTTCATGCTCCCTTCAAAGTGGGAGATAATCATAAAAATAGAGCGGGTTTATAATTGTGTTTTCTCAAGAACCACAGGACGAGAAAAGTTGAAATTTACATGAATGCTTCCTCATATATCGGAAATTCAAATTTCTTAATATCGTGATCCCCGGGGGGATGTTGGAGTCACAATAGGGGATCAAAATTGTACATGCGAATAAATAAAGAAAATGTTTAAAAATCTTCTTCGAGATTTACTTGAACAGTTCCTGATATAGAGTAGATTTAAATTTGTTCAGATCATGGCCCCCAGGGGTAGGGTGGGTCCACAATAGGGGATCAAAGTTTTACATGCAGATATGTAGGAAAATCTTCTCCAGAACCACTTGGCCAATCAAACTTGGAACAAATCATCCTTGGGTGAATGGAATTCAAATGTGTTGAATTGAAGAACCATGCGCCTTTAAAAGGGAGATAATCCCGAAAATACAAAATAGGGTGGGGTCATTTAACAAGAGGCCCAAAGGCCTTATCGGTCACCTGAATATTAGTGAAAAGTATCACTACTTCCATGGGCTATGGAATCTAGAAAAAATTTCCTATTCTGAATATCTAAGCTAAATTCTAATGTTTAGCAACAGTATAAACAAGATGTGTTCTTAAAACTTCACTGCCCCCAAAAGTGCATATACTGATGAAAGGCTTTAAATAATAGGTGTATTAACATCATGACTAATCCTAAAGTCATAACCCTGAGTTATGAAATTCACCATTTTTGTACATCCTTTTCTGCTATTCATAAGTATGCATTTAGATTTTATACAGTATCAGCAAACTTACACGTACATAAAATATACTAAGTTTTAAGATATCAAAATCCCTACCCCTGGGATCACCAATTTACTATTTTGGTAAAGGACTACCTGTTCTTTCTAAATTTCTATTTGCTTTCAATTTAGTTATTTAGTGACTTTGCAGTGCCTAGATATACACCATCTTATACGTAATCCACCAACGTGTTCTTGTGCTTCATCTTCTTTCAACTATAGTTCAGCTGGACATGTCATTATTGGTGATGTTGATATACATGTAGTTGAAAATGAGGACCTCAAATCACTTTATCTAAAAGGTCCTAAATACAGAGAACCTCAGTCTTTTAATTGGCGACAGAATTTCATCTTTATTATGAATTCTGTCAAAGATTATGCCAGATGATGGACTAAATATGAAAATGAAGAACTTGATATATTTTCAGAATGGGTTAAAAGCATAAGAGGAATATTACAATCCCGCATTAGACATATTAAAACAAAAGTACGTACCATCTATCCTTCTGTGTTTAGTAAACCAGAAGTGATAAAAGAATTGTTAGATCAGGAATATGCTTTGGTTCCAGCTGACAAAGCTAGTAACAACTTTGCTTGTAGGGCTCATCATTACAACTGTATTTTAAACGAACTTGGCATTAATTCCACTTTTGATAATCGTACTTATACTCCAGCTGCCCTCTCAAAAAGTTGAAATTCTTCAAAATAATGCTTCAGTTTTAGACACATTTAATATACCAGTCAATGGGTCGAATGAATATGAGTTACCATACCTATACTGGATTCCTAAACTACATAAAAACCCTTACAAACAAAGATACATTGCTGGATCCAGTAAGTGCTCTACCAAGCGCCTATCTTTGCTCCTGACGAAAATATTAACAGCTATGAAGGAGAAATTTCAAACTTACTGTGCGACTACATATACCAGAAGTGGTGTTAATCAAATGTGGATTCTTAAATAAATTCTAAAGAACTTTTAGTAAACTTGAAATCGCAAAACTTTCCCCAAATCAATAACATCAAAACCTTTGACTTTTCAACACTATACACGACCATTCCTTACGATAAATGAAAGACTAGACTTTTTGACATCATAGACAGTTGCTTCTTCAACAAAAATGGAAAGGGAAATATTCATATGTAGTGATCAGTCATCCAAAAACTTACTTTGCTAAACACCACTCTGATTCCACGCACAAGTACTCTGACGTTGAAATAAAAAATATGCTAAAGTTCCTCATTGACAATATCTTCGTGGTCTTTGGTGATCAAGTTTTCCAACAGTTTGTTAGAATCCCCATGGGCACGAATTGTGCTCCTTTGTTAGCTTATCTGTTTCTATATTCATATGAGGCAGAATTTATTCAAAAACTTCTACAGGAGAAGAAAAAATAACTTGCTGTGGCATTCAATTCGGCATTTAAATATATCTACGACGCTTTGTCTATTAACAATAACTTTCATTCATATGTCTATTCGATATATCCCTGTGAGCTCGAAATAAAAGACACCACCGAGTCGTCCACTTCTGCTTCATACTTTGATATTATATTGAAAGTAGACATTAACGGTAAACTGGCAACTCAACTGTATGACAAACGGGATGATTTCAGCTTCTCCATCGTCAACTTCCCACATTTATGTAGCAATATTCCATTATTATTTGCATATGGTGTTTATATCTCTCAACTGATTCGATACGCAAGAGCTTGTTCTGCGTATAGTCAGTTTTTAAATCGAGGCAAGCTACTAACAAACAAGTTGTTGGTACAGGGGTTTCAACAGTCTCGATTGAAGTCAGCATTTAGCAAATTCTATGGCCGTTATAACGATCTTGTTCGTCAATACAACCTATCATTGGGTCAAATGCCGTCTAACGTGTTTCATACCGATTGTTAAGCCGTTCTTGGCACACTGATTTTGACTACGGATAACTCCGTTTACCTGATCAGGATATAGGGCTCACGGCGGGTGTGACTGGTCGACAGGGGATGCTTACTCCTCCTAGGCACCTGATCCCACCTCTGGTGTGTCCAGAGTCCGTGTATACCCAACTCTCTATTTTGTATTACTTGTAGGAGTTATAAGATTGATCACTGTTCGTTATATTCCCCTTTCATCAATAGCACTAACGAAGATGTTATTTAAGTGTTTAACACATTAACACTATATACCAAGTTTGGCCCCGCCCTGAGGTCATGAGTGAATAAGTCTCGAGCGGGACGTTAAACAATATACAATCAATCATTCAGAACCCCTACCCCGGGGATCATGAAATTTACAACTGTGGTAGAGGCCTTCCTGCTCTACATCACTATGCATTTAGTTTTTCTTACATGTGTGGTTCTTGAGAAGATGTTTGAAAATTGGGCAGTTTTTGGCCCGCCCCTATGGCCCCAGAGGTGCTTGAGTCCTGACATTTAATATTGATGCCCCCTTGTCCCAATGATGCTTCATACAAAATTTGAAAAGAATTGGACTGGTAGTTATTAAAAAGTTTAAAATGTTCAATTGTTAACGCACGGCGACGGACGACAACCAATTGCAATAAAACTCTTCTCCTCATAAACCACTGGACCAGAAAAGCTTAAATTTATATGAATGCTTCCTGACATAGTGGATATTAAAGATGGTAAAACTCATGACTTCAGGGGTAGGGCGGGGCCACAATAGGGGATCGAAGTTTTACATGCTAATGAATAGGGAATCAAACTTGACACAAAGCATCCTTCGATGAAATTCATCAATATGAAAGATCATACCCGTCTACAAGGGCTTTTGATAATTAATGAATTTGTAGTCAAATTTAATAATTAATTTTGATAATCAATGAATTAAATGAAAGTTGTTTTTTTCTGAACCAAGCTGTTTGTATAATGATAGGTTTCCTCAAGCATGTTTATTGCTAGGAACTGCTGCTCAGGTGAGGGATGTGGCACATAGACCTCTTGTTGCTTGTGTACTTCTTGACAGTTTTAAACAACCGCAGCTAGGGGTGGTGTTATATCGTGGAATTTCCCCACAATTTTACATTCATTGTTCTTTAATTGATTTGTTATGTTCAACGTCTGTAAATTATATGATCTGTATTTTCATCTGTTTATGTATTTTAAACTTTTATGTCCGTCGGATGGTAATGAGGCGATACGTTGATTATTGCGGTCCAATTCAATTCAATGTATTTCGCTCAAACCATGTTAAACGGTACATGAGGTACAATAAATATAATGCAATGTACATGCAAGAAAAATCGTGAGAGGTTCATATATGGAACAATACAGCTTTCTTAGATACCAGAGGGGAACATGAAATACAATGTATGTATAAATAAACATAACAGTAATACGTTTAAGAGGTAGCAGAAGAACAATTACGAAGAACTACAGACAATCTCAAAAACACATTTCTTAATATTTTCATATCTTGAGTTGAAAATGGATTAGAAAACTTCAGAACATTTCAAAAGATTTGTCTATGTGTTTTTTCACACACCTAGAATTAAAAGGACAATGAAAACATGTGATACAATTAAGCACGTATCATCGTTTATAAAAAGAAAAAGGGGGGGGGGGTGACTTCATGATATTGCCTGAAAATTCTTGATAAGTAAATTTAAAAAATCCAAAGCTCGAGAAGGAAGGCGGCAAGGGTTGATCTTTCAGTTCCATTCATCGGTCAAATTGTACATTTCCACAACCATTCACGACTATGCTGTTTTCTTAAAGAGGGGGGGGGGGGGGGTCCTATCTATAGATCTATCTCTGCAAATAAAAATAACCAACTTTGTATGTAATAATAAGAGGGGCAGACCCATTTTTGCTACGAGCCTGGTGATTGTTTTTTCGCTCATTTGAGTAATTGAAGTGCAAGAAGTTGTGTGTGTTGATGTACACAAAGTTTAACTTTCAAGAGATTGAATCACACGCGAAAAAAATATTTTAGCAAAAAATATTACACTAGAGATACTAATTTGAGATAATTAACATGTTTTGTACATTGGCACCTGGTGTACATTTAGCAACAATTAGTTTTGTTCAGTGTGAACCGATAAATTGATAATGTACATGTATCTGTTATTAGGCATATCTTATTGCATGGTGTTGTTGGTTTTTGTGTTTTGGTTGTCGAAAATATTAATAAAAATTAATAATGAAGAATTACTGCTATGCTGAGGACATCCCGATTTTGATCTAAAGAAATCGAGGATTAGTTAATATTTACATACTTTATTACATCATGACCATGAATTGCAAAACCACACAAGGAACGCATATAAATATAATCAGTGACTAAAATATTTTGTTCAATTATACTATTTTTAAGTCATTACACTTCATTCTTAGAAAAATTCCTTAACTGGCAATTGATTGCAATCAAAAATTGTAAAGTTTCTATTTATCCCTTTTATGACACAAAAACCGAGGACCGCAATATGTTTCACACCCTCTGTAATCAGGGGGAAATAACTCGCATAGCATTATGAAAAATGTAGGCCATTCTCGTATCCAAATTGGAGTATATACTCCATCCTTTCCGTTGTGACTGGAACATAATGGGTATTGAGTATACCACAGGCAATAAATAGGAGTTATTATACCCCCTCAAACAAAGGCTGGGGTTTCAATTCGTCCGTCCGCCCGTCTGTAGACGCATTTCTGAAAGGCTGTTCATTCACTTTTTATCAAATTTCGTGCAAATTTTGTGTACTAAGTAAACCTGTGTGCCTGGTATTTTCAGATTGAATTTGTTCAACCTTGAGAAAGTTGTGGCCATTTGTAGTTATTGTTCATAATATTTCTACACATACTGCCAGTATCTTCCTAACAACTTTAAGGGTTTTAATAGTTTCACCATAGCAGTCCGGTGGGGATCCGGGTTAGAATAGGTTCTCAGTACCCAATTGCTTGTCGTAAAGCGTCGACCGTTGGCCTAAATTTTGTTTCCCTTCATCTCCAATAATGACGTCTCCATATCAGGGGAAATTCTCGAGGGGGACGTTGAATAATCAATCAACCATAATAACTGTCCGACTTTCCATCCATACATTTGTTATCGGAACAAAAATTGGTTTTACCCAGAACATGTATGTCCGTGTATATACCTGTCTGCTTTATGTGCAGTCAACTATTGCTGGAACATTGCTGTATAATTGCAATACATTTTCATATATATACATTTTCATCAGTCTGGTTTAAAGCTAGCATTTTGCAAAATGTATGGTCGTTATAATGATCTAGTTTGCCAATACAACCTATCGTTGGGTCAAATGCTGTTTGACGTCTTTCATACTGATTGTTAGGTCGTTCTTGGCACACTGACTTTGAATAAGGTTTACTCCGTTTACCTCATCAAGATATAGAGCCCATGATGGGTGTGACTGGTCGACAGCTGATGCTTACTTCTCCTAGGCACCTGATCCCACCTCTTATATATCCAGGGGTCCGTGTTTCCGAACTCTATATTTTATATTCCTTAACCCTCTCTCTACCGTATCGGTCAATATGACCGATAGCGCGTAAAAACAGGGCTACGCAAAAGGAGTGTCTATAAATCTTTGAAACTAAGGACGTAATATATATGTTTTATATATCATATTTTTGGAAATTTTCTATATTTTTTAACTATGCAAAAATCAATTGAATAAATAAAGCCATTAAATTAAAAAAAGCATTTAAAATGAAAGATGACTTCGTCTAAATATGACGCAACGCTTTGTCGCTAGGCCATTTCCCCCCTCACTATGATTTTTTTTTATTTTCCCTATGAATGCAATATTTTTTATATGTTTGAGAAGCATATATTCCCTGCTTTCAGTACATATAAAAATTATTTTTAATGCCTGGCAAAGTTATAAGAAAATAGCAATTTTTTGCACATATACGTTGTTTTACGATTTTATTTCTCAATGTTTAAACAGATCGGCGTTTTATCTATATTTATATAGGGAAAAGTAAATACATCCTGTAAAAGTAGAGGAAATGTTCTTTTTGATGGACCCTTATTCATATTATAATTCTCGGTAGTTTTTATATTACGATAAAATGAAATTGGGACATGCTGCGCGGTTTTCTTAAAAATTAGCGACAAATCGACGTCGCTAACAGCAATCGACGCGCGTCGCACAATAAAGTGGTGAAAACTATTTGTATTGTCCTCTTTTGGTAAATTCAGTACCTGTTGATACACTAAAACAACATACATACATGTATGAAATAATCAGCCAGGTATCTCTGCTTTTTTTAAAAAACATAAAACCAATATTGGTTTATAACAGTTACACAACCTACATGTAACTTCATAAAACACCTATTGAGAATGTTACATCGGCAGATTGAATTTAAAAAAAGATAAATAAAGTACTTCAAATTCAGATGTAAACGTTATATTTGTTCGGAATAGTAATAATTTTTTTCTCTGCCAAAGAAAGAAAACAAAAAAAAAGTTCGCCTATATATAGCCTGTATACTTTTATTTTTCCGTGATCCGGATCGCGGGCCTCGCGGGGTTTTCTGAAAGTGTGCACGGAGAACACACGTGTTTCCGTTTCAACGAAAACAACACAGCTTCACCGACTGTCACAGCGCACACTTGCATTTTACATCTTTAAAACGACCTGATGTCAGAAGAAGAAGATGCCCTGGATCTCCTGTTGCAGGATGACCCAAACGATCATGCATTCAGTGTAAATACGTACATGTAAGTTGATGTAGCCACATAGGCCGACTAAAAAGGAAAAAAAATGCGGTTTTGTCATGTTATGAAAAATTCACGATTAATTAACCGCGATTTGATGCCATGATTTGTCGTTTCATGATTTGAACTGAAAATTTTCAAATTTTAATTCTTCATTTTTAATGTGTAAAATGCTTAACTAATGTATTTCTAATGGTCAACCAAAATTTGAATGCCAGTTGTCGAGGTAGAGCGTATATACATCACTCACAAATCTTTGTTATGTAAACAAGGCTCGTGTCATGTTTTTGTTTACATAGGTTAAATATACTAGTAAAAGTTTCGCTTAAAGCAAACTTTTTCAAGTTACAAGTTATTTCTGAACACAATTGAATAGTTTTTAGTGTTTGGCACAACTCATTTTGTTTTAAACATGTTATTTTCTATTTTGGTACGAGCTTTGTTTACATCCCTACAAATTGCGAGTGTTGTAACTCAACAACTGATATTCAAATTTAGGTTGACCATTAGAATTACTTTAGTTAAGCGTTGTAAACAATAAAAATGGAAAAATAAAACTTGAAAAATTTCAGCTCAAATCGTGCCCACGCCCCTTTAAAGGAGTTATGAGATTGATCACTGTTCGTTATCTTCACCTTTCACATTTAAGATCTCTATTTCTGTTTAACACTTCTGTATTTGAAATATCACATGTTTAAAATATACCCAAATATATGTAGTAATAAACCACGTGGGAACATTTGTCCCATTAGGGCAGGTCTAGTATGGACGTGAGTAATCTTAGAACAACTCATCAAACAGAGGTTATTTTCAGACTTTTATTTTGAACATTTGATTGTACATTGTAACATTTGAAAAATAAATACTGGCTTTACAATTCAAATAAATAAATAACAAGATGAATTTCCACTTATATTGATCTGGAAAAAAGAAAAAAAAATAGCATTTAATTCTGAAGTGAAAAGAAATAACAAAAATTAAATCAATATTTGTTTGTTGTTTTGCTAAATATTCCACGGATGTTTTACCTATTTACGTCCGTATTGGTTACAACCATAGGGCCCACATCCGTGACCACCCCCGTTGATCCCCCCTTGTCTTCCGCCAATATGTCCGCCTCTGGGACCACCTCCGATGATTCTTCCTATTCCACTTCCAATGCCAGCACCGTGTCCTCCTATTCCTCCTTGGCTAGACCACTGCCGACTAGAGCCCCACTGACTTCCGCCTCTACCGATGATGCCACTGCCGATACCACCACCATGTCCAGCTCCAATGTGACCACCGGGAATGTAAGCACCGGCTGCAAGGGAAGGCGTGTAATTTCAAATGAATAATGTCATCAAAAGTAGTGAAAAATTCAAATACAAATAGATGTATTCGGATAAAATTTTACAATCACTCATTTTCGATGGATGGATTCTTTATTCTGTTTTATCTTAATTCTGAAGGATTGCATTCTGGGATGCACAGGTGCAACAAACATATATGAAAATGGGATTCCTGTGGGTTATTTTTAATTTTGCTTTATCATTTTATCTAAAATATCAAATTTACTTAAACTACCTTTACTCAGAGAGAGAGAGAGAGAGAGAGAGAGAGAGAGAGAGAGAGAGAGACTTACGTTGGTATCCGGCGGAGTACGCCATAGCGACACAGACACTGAGGAGAACGAGAGCTCGGATCATGGTTGTTGCTTTGTTCAAGTCCTGACGAACTGTGATTTGGACATCGAAGTTCTCGAGTATTTATACTATTTGAGCACCAAACAATTTGAATAAATACTTTTAATGCGGTGCATTTTCAGTACATTTTTACATATTTTTATTCATAAGATACTTAATGAGATGATAAAAAACAGGTATTAATGCTCAACGGACTTTGTGTTTCAAAAAATGAAATTTCGGAAAATTAATTTAATGAAAAACGAATTTGGAGCCATATCGAATAAACCCCGAACTCCATTACACGCATTTTATGAATTAATTGGAGTGTCAAGTACGATTGCTTCTTCTTAACCTTCAAATACACTGAACAGAAGTGCAAAATTTGACAGATCGAACTCTCCATGTATCGGCTGATTTTCTCTTCTTATCATTTCTTAAATTTTATTTTGAATTCTTTAAATTTTGCATTCATTTTGTTCATGATGAATTAAAAGTTACATATTTCAATGTCTTTATAAAAGTAAATCATTGCGCAGATTTGAAAAGTAATCATTGAATAACTGAACACTGGACCGACAGAGAAAAAATACCAAAATGATACATTGAGACATTGGTTATAGATAACTATAACAAAGATCACAGAGATGCTTATACTTTATGTAACTTTTCTTAATATACTTGTTTTATAGGCATTTCAAAATACGATGTCAAGTTTAATTCATTGTGTATGTTATGCTGACGGCAAATATTCTTGTTGAAACAAATATATAAAACCATAGATATCAAATGAAAATTTCCCTGGTATCAATATAATAGAAAACGGAAGTTTTCGGCCTGTTGTGACGCCTTATCAAGATGATTGACATCGCGCTACACGGCGTGCGGCCGTAGACCGTTCCGTAACAGGTAAGAGGTTGACAGTTAATGCATAAAAACACCACGCGCTCATAATAGACAAACATAATCAGATACTTCATTAACACACACGACTGTACAGGACAATTTGTCTTCTCCCCTCTGTGATTAAGGTGGTACGCATTAACATGTTAATGTGCACCTTTAACTGTTAAAAGAGTACAAATTCATTTAAATCATTATTTTAAAAATCTACAGAAATAACCTTAGACCTCTAGTACTTTTAAACTCCAATTACAATCTCGGATGCATTAACAGTATCAATAAACTTATTTCACTTCAAGATATACTTCATAGAAATAAAACGTTGATTTAAACCTATGGATTGATGGATTAATTTGACTGATTGGTTGCTGGTGTATATTGCTTCCAATAGTATAGTCATTTCACCTGTCTAATGAAATAAACAAAGAACCATTTCCTCTTATCAGCAAACCATGATATTTTATTTCTTAATAAAACACTGCATGCCCTTTCAGTTTGAAATCTTATATTTACAGAAAGGAAAAAAGTTAAATTACGAATTATAACTACAAGGGAAAAATTAGCTAGTTTTTGTTTGTACATGTATTATGGTGATATATAATTTAAAGCTATGGAAATATTTCACAGGACTTTTATTTATGAATATAATTATGGCAACGGCCTAATTTAGCACCTAGAAATAATTCATGTAAAATCTATCATTTTGTCACTCTTTTGATAGCGAAAATAAGTGGAACGCATTGCAGAACATAGTAATGTTTATTTTGTCAATCTTACAACTGGCCCGTATGTATGAAATATACACATGTATGCAAACTATGTTATCCAATGTGTTGCATGGGTGTCTGCAGAAAGGCAAATGGTTCAATAATGGGCACGTTTTCATCAAAAGTTAAAAAAACCACACCCAAATGTAAGCTGCAATGGATCAATAGGATTATTCGTCTATAAATAACGCAGCAATTAAACACATATCCAAAGAGAACTGTTTAATTGATGTGAAGAGGCAAGGTATTCCAAAATCCCATAGCTGCATTGTCGGAACAGCGTTGTCCGAAGATCTTCGTGTTGATTGATTGATTGATTTTTAATGCCGTTTTGGCAGAATTTCAGCCATTTTACGGCGGTTAACTAACTGAATAATGTTTGGTTGTGAGTGTTTGAGTTTGCCTGACGACCCACAGGTTGTTGGGGGATATAGTACAGTCAAATAGCGATGGATAAGACATGCTTATTATTCTAGGGCTATCCCGTGGAGAACCTTATAAACCTAGAAGAGTACTTTATATTAATTTCTACAGGGAGGTAGTGGGGACCACGTGCCATATCCATAATAAGAACAGCCTAGACATTTATTCTATATATTTAAATCTTGTAATTGAAGTTGTTTCTTTTTTATATCAATAATATGTGCAGTGAATAAAAATAAATTAACTACAAACGACGTGTCCAGTTCACATAGAAAGGTTCGCACCTGAGTTTTATAGCTTTGTGGATTTTTTTGGAAGTATGTTTTTTTATTTCTACAGTGAAGGCAAAACACTTATGTTTAACAAATTAATGATTTGGTTGACTGAATACAAGATATGGATATTCCCGTGTTCTATTTCTAATGAAGAAATCATTCATATTTGCTATATCTAAGTTTCCTTCCTATTTAAGAATGTCCATCGATGTATATATCTATACAAATATTTATATTTCCGATATTTTACCTTTGATATCGTTATCAACTGTAATTATAACCATTACCTCACGGGTTAGTTCGATTGTTCAACCCACAATGCCTGAAATCCAGAGAAAACAAGTAAATCTTGTACCGCAACAAGGCCAGCTTGAAAACTGTAAAATGGTGCCTGTAAGTTCTGATCATCTACTCTCTTGACTTGAATATTCTACATACAACTTGTACTAGTATAAAATAGATACATAAATTTCAATGTCGGAGGAAAAAGAAAATGCAAAAATCTAACCCTACCCAAACAGTTAATCAAAATGTTAGTCAAGTCCATATCAAAGATTCCAGGACTATTACATATGTACGTGGGAAAGAGTTTTGTGAGTTATTCATTGATTTTCTATACGTTCCATATATTTGTTATTCAGTTGCAAAACATTCTTCAAAGTTGTTGCAAAAATGTGACAACCCTGTTGCATCAAGTTGTTCAAATTAAAATGTAAAACTATAAATATTATTGACTATGTGGTTTATCATGTTTCTGATATATAATTTGCTTACCTCAGTGAATGTATTTCTCTCTTGTTAAGAATTACATATGAAAATAAACACGTGGTCTGTACTTCCACATATGATATCTTTGTTTATTTGTTTTACGTCCCTTCGAGAATATTTCAATCATATTGACAAACCTTTCTATCGTCAACTTCCCATATTCATGTAGCAATATTCCATTATCACCTGCATATGGTTTTTGGGAGTTGAACTATGTTCAATCTCCCTGGGTCATCACGCACTTTTCTGCGCAGTAATTTGTATTGATTTGTATAGTGGTCGTCAGCGGGGGTTCTGTGTCAGCTGATTTACTCCTAGGTAAATCAACATAAACTTTTATAAACATCCGCCATTAAATAATCCATGTAACTTTTCTGAATTAATCTAATTTTGATAATTGACATGTAAGTAAATGCAATGATATTGTATTCAAATCAATTTGAATACAAGATTTCGATCAAATTGATACTGATATACATAGAAAAATAAAAGATAAGGTTGAAAATTGTCGTTTGTAGCGCAGCGTCACCTATAAACATTGATAGGGAAACGAACGACAACTGCACACAAGACCTATTGACACCGTGGCGCGAAATATCGAATATGGTGCGAAACCTCAGAAAATGTACAAGAAATAACTCTACAACATTGTGTATGTGTATATATTTGGTTTTTTTTAATGTGATATAAAAAAAATGCTTGATGTTACATGTATATTGAATTAAAACACGTCATTCCCAGTCAACAACTTTCGATCAGGATCGGAATACGAAATAAAATTTCTTATATCCGGTTGCAAAGTGAAACTGCTTCATGCTTCAAGTTATTGAATTACGTAGTAATTGCACGTTACACATTAGAGAACTGTTCCTTTTAATAAAGAAAGTCACAAAATAGATACAAAATGAGTGTACCTTATTCATTACTGTTACCGAGCTTTCGTCGGCGAAAATCTCGAAATGGAGTGTTTCGCTGCGCTTGATGATGGTAAGGTCCACATTTTCTACGTGAGTATTTTGATATTTGTTTATGAATTTTTTGCGCATACATGGTATGTCTCGGCTAGGAATAATGGAAACTTTCTCACCTATGTATGTAAAGACATATTGATCTCTATTTCTATAAATGTAGAACACTTTTATCAAATGACAATGTTTGAAAACGCTTAGAGCCCCGATGTCAGAATTTCCTTTTCCAAAACATCAATATGTCAAATTCATTATCCTTTTCGAATAGTATGTACCATATTTTGTACCAGTTATCCATTTTGAATCCCCTATTACAATGGGATTTTGCTGCACTCTGTAATGTTTGAGTGGATGTCATGAGTGTGTGTCAAACAGAAATTTTAAGAGCATGGGATAAGGTGCTGCCATGTATTACTTCACTATCAAAGTTTAACCCAGTTGCCACAATGTTGAATTTATGCTGCAAAAAGGATTGGAAATTGCTCTGGTCAAAACACATTGTTTATTTGTCTACAGTTTATTTGTCTACAGATGAAAGAGACATGAGGATTCTCCCTCACAAACTGAAAAAAAAATAGTTATGGATCTTGTACATGTATAGTTTATTAATCACTATAGATTTCCAGCATCACAAGTCTGATTCCACTATATGCTTCCCATACTGTCAGGTTCATTCACCCTCTGTTTGAGCCACAGTATAATATCCCAAATACCTTGGCAATAAATAACATTATTTGACTAGTGTTTCATTTTTAGCGGAGTTGCGATGAAGTCAAACTCGGCTTATGATCTGATGAAGTGCCTTTGGGCGGGCAGGCGGGCACGCATCAACGTTTCATTTCCGCACCATAGCTCTTGAGCAAATTATAGGATCTCATTCAAACTTAGATGAATTGTCACCCTCAGTAAGATGTGGAAGCCTATCGATTCTGGGGTCACTAGGTCAAAGGTCAAGGTCACAGTGGCTATAAATAGACTGAAATTTGGAGAAAATTTTGTTTTCCGCACCATACCTCTTGAACGAATCATACGATCTCAATCAAACTTAGATGGATTGTCACCCTCAGTAAGACCAGGAAGCCTATCGATTCTGGGGTCACTAGGTCAAAGGTCAAGGTCACTGGCTATAAATAGACTGAAATTTGGAGAAAATTTTGTTTTCTGCACTATAATTTTTTAACAAATTATAGGATCTCAATTAAACTTAGATGGATTATCGCCCTTGATGAGACAAAGAAGCCTATTGATTTTGGTCAAGGGTTAAAGGTCAAGGTCACAAAGGATTTAAGTCGGCTGAAATTTATGTACGCAAAATTTTGCTCCCTGCTTGATAATTCTTGCAAACTTTTCTGCCGGTTCCCTCTATGCCCATTCCTTGCGCAATTCGGCTTGTGCATCTCCGATGCCGGACGATTTTTAATTTTTTTGCATTTCATTTATTTTGAATTATTATACAATTATTTACCATTCCATTGATCCTCTACAGGACTGTAGTATACTCAGGTGACAGTTTAGCATATTGGACTACCTTTTCAAGTAATGAATCCTTAGAATTAGCTACAACTAGGATTAAACTTTAATGTATATATACAGGGGAAAAAAATTCTTCATAACTGCAAGGCATTGCTAACCATATTGATTTGAATGTTTGGGCCATAATATGTGGTCACATTTTTCATGAGAATATAAAGGGGTGAAATTCTAGAAAACAACAACACGACTTCAGTTACTCGAGGAGCGTTGTGGCCTATGGGCCTTCCATTATCCATGTTTGCTGTTGTAACGCTTTGAAAAACAACAACAGTTGATTTGTATCTAAAATCATGATAATATTCAGTCATTTATCCCCCTACCCTTCCAGTGCTACCTGTTCTAACTGAATTTCCACAATGTTCAACTCCCATGAGTACTTTCAGTACTTTGATTATATCTCTCAACTGCTTCGATATGCAAGAGCTTGTTCTGCGTATAGTCAGTTTTTAAATTGGGGCAAGCTACTGACAAACAAGTTGATGTTACAGGGGTTTCAACAGTCTCATTTAAAGTCCGCATTTCAAAACTTTTACGGTGGTTACAATGATTTAGTTTGCCAACACAACCTATCTTTGTGTCAAATGCTGATGTTATGTTGTAAATAATCATTACCGTGTTACATATACTGAACAGAAAGTTATCAATACTTGGATAATGAAACACGAACATGTCCTTAATCTATTATAGTTGTAGTTTCAATCTATATAATTTATGATAGTAATTTTACATTTACACATCAAACTCACTGGATTATTTTTACAATGAGAGTGAAGGCAGTACACTACGTTGCAGTATGTGAAGTGTGATACATGATTCATCATTAAACTAGTGTGAATTTGTTTTGATCCATTATCAATAAGTGAAGTGAATCATTAGTAAAATGAGTGTTTTCAATGTGCACATTTACAAAACAACAGAAACATATCATTTATGTTCAAGAATTTTGAATAGTCAAACAATCATAAATCAGAAAAAACCAACACGCCAATCATTTTATTAGTAGTTTATACTTTTTGGTGTGCACTAGTACATAAGTGAAGGGAAAAGAAAATTTGAATGTTTTATAATTAATCTGATCAGTAGATATTCAATAAAATCAATTAGATTTGTGGTAGTTCATGATTATATTAATGTGCACATTTACAAAACAACAGAAACATATCAACTATCTGCTTATAATTATCTGACTTTGAAAAACTAAAACCAATTATAAATCAATGGAATCAATCAACGTTTTAAATTTAAAAGATATTTTTAGTGGAGGCACAAAACATTTTAGAGGTTAAATTTAAGGTCAAGCCAAACTTTGGGTTGGAGCCAAATCAGAGGCCACGATTGGGGTCAGGCCAATTTTGAGGACAGACCAATGGGGCCTAGCCAGGTTTTATAGTATACCCAAATCTAGACACATGCTTACAAGTAGCTCTCAGGGCCGTGGCAGTGCGGGTTCTTTAACGTGCCAACGCCTGTCGCAACACGGGACCTCCGTTGGTAAGGTCACATCCGAAAGACGTAATTCTCACTTTAAAAGACGAGCGTTTGGCAAAGGAGCAATCACTCCCTATGTTTATGTTTTGTGTTTGACGCGACCATGGCATGAGCAGGGCTCGAACTTACGATCTTCCGGTTACGAAGCGAACGCTCTGACACTGAGCTTCAGCGATTGATAGGTAAGAATGGATACATCGTCAGAAAACCACGGTCGGTCACACTCCTTGTACCTCCCGTGGGACACAGCGCTGATATTTTCGCATAACTCATTAAAATGTATGACATTAGGTGACCTATCGAGGACCAGTGGGAATCGCCGTAAGTATTCCCGGAACTCAATACTAATGGCAGCGCCCATGAAAGGGTTAGTGTTTTGTTGTGCCACTATCAAAGATATATTTGGCACCCAAATTGGCTGATTATTTTGGCTATTACTTCACTTTCACATGTGCCACCCCCTTTCGGAAATCCTGGATCTGCCACTGGTATGTTCATTATCACTGCTACATGGCACGTGAACAAAATCAGTCGTACATGATGCAATTTAAAAATTGGATGCAAATTAAAATTAAAATATAAGTGAGACATCAGTTGTGTTTACATCAGAGATATGATTGATTGATGTGGTCCGCCACTCTCAACAATTTTTCAGTTATCTGGTGGCGCCCAGTTTTTATTGGTGGATGAGAGAACCCAGAAGAACCTGGGAAGAGAGCACCGACCTTCCGAAAGTAAACTGGGAAACTTTCTCACTTACCGGCGCGAGATATGTAAAGAAGTCATAATTACTGGTTCAAATTGTGCCGACAATACAACTGGAACAATTACGACAGCAATTTAATACGCAAGTAAGTTTAACATACATGTACCTAAATAAAGAGATGAAATACCAAGTCCGTTAAAATACATTGCTCCCGTATGATGAATAAAAGTGGCGAAGCTACGAGAGCTGAACATGTAGACCTGTACATAGACTCGTACGCAGTAGTAAACGCTTGGTGACTCAGGCTTTTCCCCTCCCCTGTCTTTATAGATACAAATACACCCTCCGCGTCAATAATGCAGATAAAGCATCTCGTTAACAGCTTTGTATAACTTGTCCAACTTAAACGTAGTCAAAATCTTCGCTTCGAAAGCATGTTTTTCTATGCTCCCAAACGCTGGATATAAGGGTCTTATTCATTAGTTGAATATCGCAATAAGGAGTAGTAAAGCGATCAATCGGGGTGGGGGGGGGATGGTGGTGGTAAAGGAGTGCGATCGACGGTGAGTTTTCGATGATAGAATGGATATTGCTACATAACTATGGGAAGTCACGAACACGATATCGAAGTCCTCCTGTTTTTTCCATAAAGTTGAGTTGTTAGATGGCCGTTAACATCTACGTTCAATAAAATATCTAAATATGGAGCAGACGTGGAAGACTCTGTGGTGTCTTATTTTTAGTTCACTGGAATATACTAGTATCTGTTAAGTTTTATATCTTTTTATTTATTGACCCTTTTTATGCTTTGGGTAATCATAACTTGTCTGTCCTCCAAGTCTAGATAAACAGTCAGATAGAAATACAGTACAAGAAATGTATAAGTTTTCGTAAAAATAGAAATAATCAAGGATGGATTTTATAAATGGTGAGAAGAGATTAAATAATATCTTTAGTATTCTTAAATAACATTGGAAATTTAAGATCCCATATAGAATATATTCTATAAGTGGGTGTCCCAATATCACCGACATCAGTCAAAGCGAGGATGTTTGAAGTAACAACACATCATGATGAGAGATCTTTCTTTTTAAACCACTTTTT
The DNA here is from genome assembly GCF_947568905.1 of Ostrea edulis. Lineage (NCBI taxonomy): Eukaryota > Metazoa > Mollusca > Bivalvia > Ostreida > Ostreidae > Ostrea > Ostrea edulis. The sequence continues at coordinate 39,378,848 of NC_079164.1, forward strand.
ATACATTTGCTGATGTTACCCGCTTGTTGGAATGTTTCAACGACTTACGAACTTATTGTCAATGACTTAAGGCTTACATGAAATGATGTGAATTTGGTTTTATATTTAAAATTAAGCGCCTGGTACCTGTAAAACGGAGGGGTCGTCCTCTGTTTGCGACTTATATAAAATTTTAATGAATTTATTTCACTGTTTCTCTGAATGAATCGTTAGAATATGATATAATGTGTACATTGAAATCAGTTTTAGTCTATAATCGTTGAATCTAGGAAAGAAATTAGCAATATCAATTTATGTCCGGTGTACGGCGAATTGTTTGACAATAATATTGTGTTGTACAGCAACTTGCTGTGTTCATGTAAGCTCGACTGGTAGCAATATTCGGTGTCGGTGATACATGGTGAATATCCCTCCTTTGAAATACAATGCTTCGTGCCTGGTCAAATCCTGTTTGACATATTCTCCTTCGATTATCATCGCTTCTACATGTATAGTGTTATTTTTTATGAATTTAGATATGCATCATGCGTTAAGCTATATTAACGGTTGCTACTTTTATATTGTAAACAGGACTGTTCCGCAGATTTTTTCTTCATTAATAGCCATTAGATTACTAAAACAGATCAATAACTAGAATTTCATCATACAGTACAGACCCATAGGAAACCAATGTCGCACAGTATTAGCAAATAATTATTAAACATTGATATGTCCAGCTAGACTTGAATTATGTTTATATGAAAACATAGATCTGGATTTGACAGTTTTCTTTGACGGCAGTGGCGGACTTAGTTTTAGATTGTTTCTGGAGCCGGAATTTCATTGAATATTTCTTTCTGGGTTTCGTGTTTTGATGATTTTTGTTTGAAGAGATGAATTTTCTTGATGAGATGAAGCCTCCTCTGGAATGGGTGCTACTTAAAGGGTTGATTGTCCAGTTGAACGGGGGTGTCTCCACGATTGTTTGATACACTCTGTTGTTTCCTGCTGGGGCGTGATGAGGGGTATCAATAACAGCTGCAGTTCCCTTTCCTGGTCTCCATTGGAAATTTTACTCTACCTTTTTCATGAAAGGTTCTATCGGTGTGGAAATTCCTCTTTTTCCTCCTCCCCGTACTTTTACTTTTCCTAAGTAGCTCAAATAAAACAATAAACTGACAACTTGTAACAACCCAAGTGAAATGATAGACCCGACTTGTCATAGCCAACTGACTTCACAACGCACTGGATACATACATTTTACTATTCGATGTGCATAATTAATGTTGATATTCAATTCGTAAAAGACGAAAGTTTCCTCAAATGTCTAACGTTAAGACATATCCACAATTGGAGTGAACATTTCTATATTCAACTGATATCAGAAATAGATAAATGCGCTGCATGCAGAATGTATCCTTTCTATAGAAATCATAAAGGAAAAGGTTCTTGTTTCATAATTTATTAGATAATTGACATTCTACATGTAAAAAACCACATAGTGGACCACTGAATCTGAAACAATAAAAAAGAAAACCAGTTCATTAATACACAATATACTTGTGTGAAAAATTGTTCATTCGGAAGTCTACATAGTCGATATTTATACAATCATCTTTCGTGCATCGCATTACTTATTTGCAAAACATAAAAAATAAATGAATTTTTAAAAAAACAACCATATTCCCTTTCATCATCGTGTGCATGTATATGCAAGAAAGGTGAAGATAACCAACAGTGATCAATCTCATAACTCCTCTAAGCAATACAAAACAGAGGGTCGGACAAACACGGACCTCTGTATACACCAGAGGTGGGATCAGGTGTCTAGGAGGAGTAAGCATCCCCTGTCGACCGGTCACACCCGCGGTGAGCCCTATATCTTGATCAGGTAAACGGAGTTATCCATAGTCAAAATCAGTGTGCATGTAAAACCCATATCTGTACAACCGGCTTACCTTTTTCTTCCTCTTCGATTTAATGAAATTTTATCCTAGGTGGTCCTTCATTTCTATCATCCCCTGTATCCCTGCCACGGGTGTCCTCCTAATCGGATATTCCGTCTGTTAACCGGAGGTTGTGGGATGGGATCCACGTGGCATAATGGGGGGAGACATCCGGGGTTGGGCTGTGGATAGGGGTTAGGTTGAGGATAGGGGTTAGGTTGCCATCCACAATCAATTGCCCCAGGAGGACAGTTGGACCAGCCTGTATGTTAGTGTATAAAATGAAGGTGTTCAGCAAATTAAAAAATATAAACATTTTCAAATTTAACGCTGCATTTTATTACAGTAAACAAGTGAAGATAACGAGGAGTGATCAATCAAAGACACAAAATTAAGAGAAGGGCAAACACAGATACCTGGACACACCAGAGATGGGATCAGGTGACTATGAGGAGCAAGACTCCTCTGTTGACTGGTCACACCCGTGAATTATTTTAGAATTACATCTCTAATAATATTTGATTTTAAGATGGGGAAATACACGACCTAATATATTCCACCGTCATCTTCTGAAGAGTTTGAGGATTACAGTATGTTTAAGGAGTTTAATTATAGTTGACAAGCTATGTAAATATCTACATTTCTGTCTTTATGTCTCTCAAGTCAATGAGCTTGTGTATTATTGAAGTAAATAACATATTATTTAATTTGTCTGCACACTAGCTTCTGGTAAAAAAAAAAACAACCACCAAACATTTAATGTTTATATTTTCATGTAGTATCCCCATAGTGTTATTTCTTATCTCCTAAAACATTTCGTGTTATAAACATAAATACGGATATTAATCAAACTATGGTTAATCGCTAAACATCAATTTCTTCATGTTGATAAAAACACGTATCTAATCATCGATGGATTTATATTTATATCTACAAGGAAATCTCACATACCTCGGTATTCCTGACAAGTGACACTGGATTGGAGGCAGATAATACACAGAAGTACGATGGGGAGAGCTCCAGAATCCATAGTTTAATATGTGCGGTAGTGAAAAACAAAAAAAAAATGTAACAAATTTATACCATTTTGAAAGGAAGTAATAATAAAAAATGCTAGAATTTAAAACAAATGCCACTTCAATCATAGGAGTACAAAACAGTTCAAGTTCGGTGCGCATTTTATTTCCTGTCTGATTAACATTGATGTGTTATATGATCCACATACAGATATAGGGGATATAATGTGAAACTTTGATTTTCAGTTTTTAACATACTCATATTATGCATCCTATACTCCAAATATATCGAATTGTATCATGGCATGTTTATATGTACAAATGTATAAATTGTGCATCTACGATTATTTGCCGTTAGTACATGTAAAAAAAGAAGTGTTGTGTTATAATCGATACATGCTAATTAAATTGTACTAACAGAAGAAAAAAAAACTTTTGCGTTACAGTCCCTGAAACGTTCTACTTTACCATTTTTCCGTTCGCTCACCGTGCGCTCTCCGTTTACAGTTTTGCGTTCACCGTTCACTGTCATTCGGAACACCAAAGTCAAAGCATTGATTTTCATAGCAAGGCAAAAATGAAAAAGGAACTTGTGCATAAGAGTGAAAGTATATTAACGATAGTTTGATACGTACAAAATAATTACATTATGTTGATGATAATATTGAAGGATTTCAATATTCAATATATACCTAAAACATATAATTTATTTATCCACGGTTGTACGTTTATTTTTTTTTATTTTTTAAATTGTATTTATGTTTTTTTTTAACGTTATTATAGCTAAAATCCGGAAACTAAACTATATACGGTATTGAATTCATTATTTGATATCTATATGAATTTTCTCAGTCAATGATTCTAAAACGTATATTGTCACCTAATGTTTAATATCTGAATCATACAGGGAGTGATTGATTTTTATCTTGCTTAACGTCTCGGTCGAGAATATTTCACTCATATGGAGACGTCACCATGACCGGTGAAGAGCTTTTAAAAGGCCTATGCTCGGCAATTACGGCCATTGAGCAGTGAGGGTTTTTTAGCGTGTCACACCTACTGTGACACGGGGCGTCTGAAGGTAATCTCCGAGGACCCGTGGCATTCACACTTGATGCCGAGTGTTTAGCAATTAAACAGGGAATTAACAAAATGTAATATAATGTAGTAATATCATGCTTCAATAGTTCTCTTATTCTAATGTCTATTATCTTGGATATCAATTAAAACCAAGTAATATTTTGTGTGTAGCGAGGAGGGGGGTTATTTTGCATCAAGCTCTGAGTTCACCGCTCATTCAACAACTACAATTATTTTTATTTTCATAATGACCGCTTTAAAAACAATCCACTGCACTACACCATATGCTCATGTTAGATATTTCTACACTATGAGTGATAATCATAAGTAATTGGAACATATTTATATGAATTGATATTTTGTTAACAAAAAATAAATAAACTATTAAAAACATATACGAAATCCGGCTTGATTTAAAGTTGCAAATTAGAAACGCTTTAAAATGTTTGTGTTTAGCATGTAAAATATTCAAATAATCCTCAAAACCAGCTGGATTAACTTTTTTGTATTTCGTTGGTCGAGCCATACCCTCTTGAATTTTTTTTTTTTTTAATTTTCCATCCAAAATACTATCGCACACTTTAAATGGTCGGTCACGAACAATATCGAAATTTCGCCCTATATTCTGTATGTAACGGTTAATTGCTGATCTTATAGATTTGAATGAATTTTTGTGATACTCTGTCGATTGCCCCATTAAACTTACTGACCGCTTTTGGTTTGGATTTGGCGTTGCCTCGGCATAAAATTTGCCAATTTATTTGAAAGTTCTTCAGGGTGGATTGTATTAAAATCTACCAGTGCCCCAAATGTTTCCAGAGACCATTCTATGGAGAGAAAAAGTTGGTTTAGAAGTTTTTATTTTGTGCTGTTTTAGTATATTAGGAGAAAATCAACATAATCAATAAATTGTTTTTGAATACCTCAATAGCTTAATTAGTAAAGCACTCATATTATCATGTATGAGGGATTCTGGTGCAATTCCTGATTGGGGTCTATCATGTATTGTGTGTTGATATTTTGAATTTTTAAAAAATGTTTCTTTATAGATTTAGTACAGTTTAGTTGATTTTTGACATAGCAATTTAAGCATTTAGGCCTATACCTTGAAAAGCTTTAACTCCCCACTTTGTGGCTTTCTGTGTAGACAGGGAATGTCTTCTTTCCTGCAACTCTTTCAGTTCTTCCTCAGAAACAGTTTTAAATCTCCTTTTCTCTGCTTCACATGGTTGTGGAACACAAAATTTTTCTGCTTTTTCTATAGAAAAAGCTACAGGTACCTTCATTTCCATATCTGCTGCACGAGTTGAAACAGATGCACATGCATCTTGTAATACTACTTCAGATACCTCATCCATTATCATTTCATTTTGAAAGAGACACCGGAGAACAATCAAGTCATTTTCATCATCATGATCATTATCTGCAACTGGATCACAGAGGTAATCTGTGAAACCATAGCCGAGGTCAAAATTTGCATCCATTTTGCTTGTTTACATGTAGCAGACGACAACAATCACACCAAAACAAATAGTTCCGTGTTTATCATGCTTATATAAAAAAAAAATTAATGAATGATATAGGAAAACAAACAAAACATTTAATTTCTAAGTTATTTTGATTTCATTGTATTTATGCAGATAGGTTTCTAGAAATGCAGAAAAGTAGTTCCGGCAGCTGGTTGTCAAGGGGGTGTGTCCCCATACCAAACCAGGTTATACAAAAATAACCTGCGTTCCAATTGGAAATTGACCAATCAGAGACAAGAATACAATAAGAATTAAATTATATATATATATATATATATATATATATATATATATATATAGGTAAAAAATAAAAAAGATATACGAAGACGTTTAGTAAAGCTTCAGCGCTTTCATTTCAAATCTTCAGAAGCTTTACAAATGTATCTTTTTTATTTTTGACCTATACTTTTACCGATCATTGCGATCTATCTATCGATCTATCTATCATATATCTATCTATCATATACATAGGATTATTGAACATAGATGTATACGGCAACTCTAACAACTCAACTTTAAGGGTGGGTGACCTCAGCTTCTCCATCGTCAACACCCCATATTTACGTAGCAATAATGATCACTTACATATGGTATTTATGTCTCTCACCCAATTCGATACGCAAGAGCTTGTTCGAGGCAGGCTATTGACAAATATGTTGATGTTACAGGGCTTTCAACAGACGAGTCTCGTTTAAAGTCGGCATTTCGCAAATGATATCATGGCCGTTATAAACGATCTGATTTACTATTACAATCTGTCTTTGGGCCGAATGCTGTCTGGCGTGTTTCATATCCATTGTTAGGCCGTTCTTTACATATGATTCACAGTGGGTGTGGCTAGTCGACAGGGGATGACGCCCATGTTTCTTTTGAATGAAAGATAACTTTTCACTGGTTCTAAGGTCGAAACCTGGAACCAATGAAAACTTGGCTACAGTTTTCGTGGCGTAATCTGCCTAGGGTTTGTAGCGAGCGGAGTGGACTGTAAACCCTTATCTTGCGAAAATGTATTGCTGATAAATAACTTGTCACTTTATTGCCCCCCCCCCCACCCGCAACGCGGAAGGGGACATAGAAATACCGGTGTCCGTCCGTCCCACTTCACTTTGTGGACGCAACTCCTCAGAAACCGCTCAACGGAATTTTGTTTATATTTTGTAGGATTGTTAGTCACCATGTGTAGTTGATCATATTACGCCGCCATTTTGATTCAACAATTTTAACAGGAGTTATGGGACTATGTTGAATTTGTACATGCTACACTAAAGGAACACTTTGTGGACGCAACTCCTCAGAAACCGCTCAATGAATTTTGTTCATATTTTGTGGGATTGTTAGTCACTATGTGTAGTTGATCATATTGTGCCACCATTTTCATTCGAGAATTTTACAAGAGTTATGGGAATTTGTTGAATTTGTACATGCTACACTATAGAAACACTTTATGGACGCATCTCCCCCGAAACCGCTCAACGGATTTTGTTCAAATTTTGTAGGATTGTTCGTAACCATATGTAGTTTATCATACTGCGCCGTTATTTTAATTCGAAAATTTTTTACAGGAGTTATGGGACTTTTGTGCTTCAACTATTTTGCGGCGGTGGGGGACATGACTACGTGTAGCGATCTTGTTGAATTGTGTGAAAGTCTATAGTGAAACTCTGCACTACTTCATGGTAAATTTATTAATATTCTTGAAATAAATGCTTATGAACCAGACCACAGGAAAAGATGTGTAGTTCCTGATTAATGACGAACAGTCTGTTACATGCATGTATCCTACCACCATTTCTAGTACGAATGGAAGATTTGTCATTTATTTATTACAGGTAACACTAAAATTTTGGCATAGTAATAAACATTCAGTGCATATGTAGTTGCTATAAATCAGGGACTGGCCCGTCGAAATCTGCTAACCCCTCAATACACCATTCCAATTGTTGTTCCAGTCATTGTTTCTATTGTTCCAGTCATTGTTCCTATTGTTCCAGTCATTGTTCCTATTGTTCCAGTCATTGTTCCAATTGTTCCAGCCATTGTTCCTATTGTTCCAGCCATTGTTCCGATTGTTCCAGTCATTGTTCCGATTTCTTGTGAGCCATCTGCTTCCCCAATCTAAATTGTTACTCAAATCAATTATTAGTATAGATACACCGCACCACTGTATTACACACATACACACAGAGAGAGATAAAGCACTACAATGAACAATGACACAAACAACCAGATTGTCAAATTGTCCGGCCAACCTGTCTCTTCTTCCGGACAAACGAACATGGCCAATACTCACAAAGAATAACAACCAACAACAAAATATACATATATATACACCTTGCATTAAAACTAAATTTACAAAACGTATTTACATCTTTCTCTACATGTTTTTGGGGTCAAAATCAGTATCTAAAGAACGGTCTGAATTGGTATGAATCATGTCAGACAGTATTTCACCCAATGACAGGTTGAATTGTTTGCTTGGCTAAATTAGGCCTATGATCCGGGCTTACGGCCTTTGAGCAGGGAGGGTGCTTTATTGTACCACGACTGCTGTGACACGGGGCCACAGTTTTTGCAGTCTCATCCGAAGGACGCCCCATTTAGTCGCCTCTTACGACAAGCAAGGCCTATTGAGGACCTATTCTAATACGGATCCCCACGGGATATTGTAATGGTAAATTAGATGCCTACTTGCAATTCTCCCTGGTGATTTTTCCTATATATTTGTATTCGAAAAGGCGGCAAGGTGCGTATCGCGGTCAGCGACTACAGAAATTCTCAGCCACCACGCTATTTGCACTGTATTATGTGACCATTATGTTCAATGTCATGATTTTATCAGGTGATATATCACACGAGTTAGTCACCTATGATGACCAGATACATGTAGATGGTTGAAAACCTATGCGCTTGGATAATCACGATATAAAATTCATATATGTTCAACGCCTTGTTTTCATTTTTTTATTTGTTGTAGAACATGTCTTCGCCGAATGTAAAGAGGAAAGCGTTGATATTGTCTGAGAAAATGAAGAGTAATTGATTTGGATAAAAAGGAGGATCTTTTCGTAATAATGCGTAGAATTAAATGTTGGCAAGATACAGAACAGTGTATTGAAAAAGAAACAGAATATCTAAGGGATTTAGAAATGAATGTCGACACAGAAAGAAAACGGCAGTGGTAAATAAATGGAAATACATATGCTGGGAATGGTTTAAAGATGCCACGTCACGTAGAATAAATGTTTAATTAGCATTTGCCTCCGATTTAAACAACGATTCAGAATTGTTTAAGGTACATGTAGCTCCATTCTCAAGTGACTTATCAATATTAATGGTTAAAAGTGGACAAACTGTATTAATTTCCACTCAATATAGTTTAATTTAATTAATAACCAAAGAAAATGTATATGTTGCCACTCGTTTAAAGATGCCAGACATACAAAACAGAAGTATGTGTCAACATCAGAAATCACACATTTTCAGTAAGCAGAATAATAAAAACTTGTTGAAATGACAAAACATCAACAGTTTATCTTTTTAAAAAAACCGCTAATTCATAAATATGTATAGATTGATTGTGAATATTAGGGAAACCAATGTATGATAAACACCCAGTAAAGAAAATTCCAGCATAGGAGTTATTGCCCTTGACAGCATTTTTAAAATCATAAATAATTCATTATCTATGTAAAATATGAACTTTTTCAGTATCAATAGTTTGCCAGAATTTTTTATTTTATCCAGTGAATAAAATTCCTTGGACAGATGTATTTCTATCATGCGCAAAGTTTAATTTATCAAGATTTTTGCAAAAACCAATGACATCACATGAAGATCGATCAACCATAAGTCATCAAAGGGACTTTTAATAGATTTGACTATGAATAAAATATGTTCTTGGTCACTTAAAACAGATTTGACTAATTAATGTTTGTTTTATTATTGCTAGAGCGCACTGAATCTGTAATCTATTTTTCGAATGCATCCATGTAAATTCTTCGGAGTCTGATCAATAGCAGGATCTTCGTATCTGTACTAAAATTGAATCCAATAATATAAAAATAATGCAATTCCATAAAACTTCCTTACTACTTACCAGAAGAACAGCCGAGATGAAAACCTTGATATACATATTTTGAATACCAAAGACGTAGTTTGTTACACATGTATTCAGATATATTTCTTTAAAAGATATAGGAGGCTCGTTCATTACCGGGTATGAAACATGACACGAATGTCTTCGGAATAGTATGTTTAAGAAAATAGCGATATAGAATGGAATGTAAAACTTACAAAACGAAAATGGAATCCAGCAGAAGCAAAGAAACTTTGAAGGAAATAGCATAATAAAGAAAATAATGGTTGAATTTCTTGTACGCTTGACATCATTATTTGAAAAAGTCTCTGATCTAAAAACAAAAATATCGTTTTTGCAATAGTATGAGCGGCATTGAGTTTTCGTTTTCTGGAAAATCAATCCGATTGGTTGTATATTGTTTTACGTCCCTCTCGAGAATATTTCACTCATATGGAGACGTCACCACTGCCGGTGAAGGGCTGCAAAATTTAGGCCTATGCTCAGCGCTTTTGGCCATTGAGCAGGGAGTGATCTTTATTGTGCCACACCTGCTGTGACACGGGACCTCGGTTTTTGCGGTATCATCCGAAGGACCGCCCCAAGGGGTACTGAGGACCTATTCTAACGGAATGAAAATCAATCCGAATTTTTTTTTTTTTTTTTTTTTTTTTTTTTTTACATCAAATCATAAACAATCTTATATATCGATTTGAATGAGATTAGAAACATGGAATTGTAGCATTTGCAAAGGGAATTAGGATTCAGTCGATTAGATAGCAGCTATTTAACGACAAAGAAAACTTTAAGTACATGTACATTGTGCTAGTAGATTGATTTTACTTAGAAAATTCAGTCTGAACCAACTCGTTCAAAACTGGCGTTCGAATGTAAGAATCCGAGGTATATAAGGAGCTTTTGGGACTTTTACAGAGACTCTTGTAGGATTAAGGTATATCATCGGAATACATTTAAACAAAAATGAAAATTAACATTATTAAGTTCACCTTTACAGGCGGATGTCAAAGTAATTCTACTAATTATAAAAGGAATATGGTATTTTGAACGCGAGCAACTCCATCAACAGGTATAGAATACATAGTGCTATAATAGTAGAAAATTTGCCGGTATAGTAAAAGAAAGATACATTTGTAAGTTTATGGAACAGGGTTAGGTGGAATGGGATCGCCTGATAAAAACCTTCACGCGATGAAATAATTACAGAATGAATAAGAAAAAACAATAAAGGTATTAGAGTAATTAGTTCAAATACTAATGTTTTAACGGATTCAGGTCATAGATCGGATTCCTAAACTAAGATACATGTAACATAGTGAACGAAATTTTACCTCTCTGTGCCACTGAGAACCCAAAACAAAGCAGGAGAAATGTTAGAAACAGCAGTCGCATCATTGTTGTCCAAAACTGGAATATCAAGAGTGTGTGTCAAATTTATAGTGGAACAAATGTTAAGTCCAGTTATTTGTTTTTATATGAATTTACGTATATTATTTCATGTCCAACAGCATGTTTACACCAGTTTTGATTGTACATACAGGTATTTTTAAATTGCATGGTGTCATCCTTCATTGTCTTCTAGTACGTTAGGCTTGGTGTCCTCATTGACCTTCTTGTTCAATTGATGATTGCAAGGCTTATTATACTCTCTCCTTCCTCAAACAAATTTTACCAGCTTCCGGATATAACTGGATTTCTTATTTGAGTGGTTTATTGTCTCTTATGTGAGTGGTTTATTGTCGTTCGTGATGTATGTGTTGTTAAATCTTTGTCAATGTTTGGTCAATGAGGCATGTCTGTTCCAAATTCTATACATAAAATCTGGACATTGTTTACTGAAAACAATTTATGAAAATTTCGCAAACAAATATTGATAAAAAGGTAAAAGATAACAAATAGTGGTCAATCTCATAACTCCTATAAAGAATACATAATTGGGGGTAGGGCAAACACGAACCCTGCACACACTAGAGGTGGGGTCAGGTGCCAGGATACGTTTGATGTATTTCGTTCATAATGCCAGGTAAAGATTCCAAGCTACTATGTCTTGAAAAGCGTCAAGATGCTTCATACATACATTAACCGTCATGTCCTGAATATTACTTCATTAGCAATACTAACTATTTCCGAGACCTTTAATGTGCTCCTCTCATTACAGGAATTATCGTTCTTGTCGTCTTTGTCTCATAATTACAAGCAAAATATGATTTATTTCTCTCTCTCAAAATATGATCTCTCTCTCTACCTCTGAAAACGACACAAAATATATGCATAGGCCAAGATGATTATGTGATATTAGATATGATATCAAAGATCTAGATATATACATGTATGTTTACCATATATTTATGCTTGACATCAATAATATATACTTATGTTTTGTCATCTGTATTATATTCACATACATGTATAATAGTGTAAATATGTCATATGGAAATAAATGTTGTAACACGAAAAAAGACTAAGATATGATTGTATATTAGGGCATTTCACTGTTACAGTATATTTCATATCTACACTTATAAATTAACAATTTTTGCCAATAAACTCCGAAACGCTTGCTCCAAAGTTACTGCTTGCACTTTTAATATTGTTTCATATGTGTGGTGAAGTCCGTAAGCTATAATTACCTTACTTGATTAGTAAATATCGTAAAATTAATTAAATTCCTGCTTTCGTTTTCGATAAACTACCTGAAATAGCGAAAATGAAAGTATAGTGGCGGATCTGAGCAAGTTTTCTTTTTCTTTTTTTTTAAACAACAACTTAAACTGAACTTAAAATAATACGATCTGAAGTTAATCCGTTGTTTATCGATACTTGATTTTGATCTTGCAGAAGAAATGATAAATGTTGAATAATAAAATACGCCTGTTCGTTTCTTCAATCCGTGCTTTTAGTTTTGAATTAGCTAAGTTATGGAAATTTCTAGAAGGAAGCGAGGCAACGTCATACCAATCGCACATTCTCGGGCCTTTCCGGCAATGCGATTGGTTTACAATATGATCAGCATAATATTGTGTACGTTTTGACTGGGCCAATATTTATCATTTTATGAAAATTTATAATTATTTTACTGGGATACATCTCATTAAATAACAGACACCCCCTCCCGAGACCAACGATCTGACACATTGATGAATTTTTATATACGATATTCATCTGATATTTTCAATGTTCTTAATTTTTCCTGATTATAGAAATCACTGTTATGACTTTTTGTAATAATTCATTAACAGTAATTGATATGTACAAGCACATGGATAAACACCAAATATATTATTTTATTTTGGTTGAACATGTTTTATGATGACATGGATCTTGAAAGTAAGTAATAAGTCAAAAACTGTCCAATATGCCAGATATCGAATTATCCGGGACTGGTCTGGGAAGTTTGCGCCTTATAACTTAAACATTTTACCGAAATTAGGTTGTACACTTTCTGACAATGTCCAATAAATCAGGTCACTGTTTACAATTACAATATAGCAGTTTTTCTGTTTGTCATTCATATAGTTATCGATGATTGCGTTTGACGAGAAGAGACGATGTGTATTCATAGGTTTGCCCTTAAAATGTCGCAGTGGACAAAAACTACAATCGCAATTCCGAGTTTCGAATATTGAAGTTCATTTTGGGTCTTTGATCCACTATTTCGCATGAGGGATTACGATTGCATTCGTAAAATCGTTACCTAATTTTCAATATGGAGAGATATCATTTATGTTACATAAGGAACATTAATTTTAATATGGAGCTTCAAGTGACTTCCTAATAATCAAGTTTTATTTACTGTATATGATATCAATAAATATAACAGAACTAATGCACGCAATTATTCAAATATTTTTCTTAAACTCGAGAACAAACTGGACACTTTTTAGCTGTTGTAACTAATGGACGCTTCTTTGTTGACTTCACCGGTGTAATAAATTTACCATACAATATGCGTAACCACTCTGCTCTCTTTAGATAATTGTTTGATGAACTCTAGTCAGTGTTTTCTTTAAGGTCTTGATTTCAAGGGCCTGGGCCTTTCCAATTGGAAACAATAGCGACATTCGCTTGAAATTGGGAAAATGTTTCATACATAGAAGTAGGGAGAAAACCAATCCAGAGTGCATTAAGGTATAATTGGACTCCTTCTGACTTTTAATTTGGTCAAATTTTACCTCATTCAAATAAGTAGAGGTCAGAAAATTAGGTTTACTTAACAATTTTGAAACAAAAATTGTAAACTGTGGGCCTGTGAAGAAGATTTATGAACAATTAGGCTACTCTGCTTGATTTGTTTTCATTGTTTGGGAATTTCAAATAAAAACGGGAAAATACCTGCTTTTTAGCATTGGGAATGGGGCCTTATTTCGGCCGAATTTCCTCATCAAGTTTGAGAATACGAAATCTATTATTGTAACTATGATGGGTCAAACAATTTATTGCGTCATCTTATAAACATTCATGAAAATCGAGGGTTTAGCTCATCATGCAGCCACGGTTTGAGGTAGGTTAGGGTCTACCGGACTCGGTAACCGTAGCTAGCAACGATGTTGGTACACTGTAATAATACTTCTTTAAACATCAGCGTTAACCCCGCATGTGGAAAGCCGGGGTTCGAATCTCGGCCGCGACAGACCTAAGTCGTTAAAACAGGTAGTGACAGTTCCATCGCCAAACGTTCGGCATCAATTGTGAATGTCACGGGTCCACGGAGATGATCTTAAAAACGGATGTCCAATGTCGCAGTAGGTGTAGCACGCTAAAGAACCCTCACTGCTCAAATTCTCGAGAGAGACGTTAAAGCAAGAAACAATCAATCAATCTTTAAACATCTGTTATGTATCTTGTTTTTGTTATAAACTGCATAAAATATTCATCGATAAATTTTCAGAATAACTCCCAAATAATTTCCATATTATCGTTGAATTACGAAAAACAGCAAATAACTAATTTAAATATCAAAGCCAAAGTAGAAATCACAATACTTCATTAAAGGGACTGATTCACGATTTTCTCCAAAATTTTCTATTTCACTTTTAATGATCAAATTCTACTTCTAATGTGTTTAAAAGATTTCACAGAAAAATCAAGGTTATACATTATCACAGAAGATTATTTTAGAAAGTTATAATTATTTGTTTTGTAAACAAAGATTGGGGTATGCTATTGTTTACATTTTCAAAAGAAATGGATATTGATCTAAGTTTACTATAAGTGGCGGATTTTAGGGGGCGCGCAGCCGGCGACCCCCCCCCCCCCTAAAATTTTCAAACTTCAGGTAAATCGTGGTATCTTGTTAGAAAAATGTACTAAACGATGTAAGAAGCAATAATTTCTTCCAATTCCGGAGAAATAAATGACAAAATATATTGATTTCTTGAATTACTTTATTGGGAGAACTTAATTTTTTCCAAAACCCCTTAAAATTTTCGTCTTTTTATTAATTTCACCTCATAAAATATGATAGAAAATGGTACTAAAGACTAAATAGGAGATATACTTCAAGCCCTGTAAAATCCAGGAGCTTCGCCCCCTGGGCCCCCACCAGGGCTTTGCCCCCAGACGCCCTGCCTCATAAAGTGGCGCCCCCCCGTAACCGCAATTCCTGGATCCGACCCTGACTATATCTTTCACATTTCAAGCATTTTGGGAGTATAACGTGTCATCTAAAAGTTAAAATTTGTGACTATGCAAAATTAAGACGCTTTACATTAAAAAATCAACATTTCACTTGTTTGTTTGTTTACATAAAAAGACTCGAGTCTTTGTTTTCCCCTTTTAATTGTGTTAGCAACTGAGAGAACAAAGTTATACTTGATGTTATCAGTTCACAACCCGATCTTAAACAATGTAAAAAAAAAAATTGGAGTACATTTCATTACTATAACAGTTTCTAGATTTTTGGTTGTTGAAATATTGTTATAGTTTGGTATAATGCACGTACATGTATTTTCATTTGTTGAAGGAATAAAAATATTGTGAAAACTGTTGTAAAATTCATGATAAGTTAATAAAGCATTTTAATTAATAACTTTAGTTTCGGTCCACTCGTGACTATACAAACTTGGTGAGGTATTAGTTGACCGAAACCGTATAATTATATGTCAAAATAACCAAAAAAAGATAATAATTAAATTCTTGGTTCAGAAATTACGGATGGTAGAGTTATCTTTCTTAAACTAAAAACAACCTAGTACAGTGAATACATATTTTTTGGTCCAAAACATACACCTTCTCTCTTGGCTAAGTTAGAAGCGATACATACATGTATTAAGTGTGTTATGTTAATATAATATAAGAATATATGTTTTACATAATTTTAGTGCAAGTCAGAAAGCTAGATGTTGGCATTCGAGCAAAGCAGTACGATCAAATGATTCATTGTATATCGTTTAACGTTCCACTCGAGAATTTTTCACTCATGCACATAGAGATGTCACCATTGTCGGTGAAGGATTGCAAAATTTAGGCCTACGTTCGGCGTTTACGACCTTTGGGCAGGGAGGGATCTTTATCGTGCCACAGCTGCTGTGACAAGTGGCCTCGAGTTTTTGCAGTGACATCCGAAGGACCGCCCATTTAGTCGCCTCTTACGATAAGCAAAGGGTACTGAGGACCTATTCTAACACAGACTCAAAAGAGGTTTCAACAGTAGGGTAAATATGCTGAGGAAAAGAGAAGGTACACAAGCAACCCACGCAGACAGAATTTATGAAACTAAAAAATAAATGAAAACTACATATTCATTTTAAAAATGGATGGCACACTCACAATTTAGTGAATGCTACACAGCGATACACACTTTATTAATGTCTTATCCCGGTTTTCTTAACTGAAACAGCTCACCGCAGCTTGTTTTTGTTTTGAATGATTTATAACTAGATGCTGTCATGAGACAGTAATACCCGCACGTAAGTGTTTGCCTTTAAATGTACTCTCTTTCCAAATGGCGGACCCAGAGGGGAATCCGGGGATTGGCACCCCCTCCCCTTTCTGTGGGACATCTTTGTAGTTTTTTTGTTTTTTTTTAAATATGATACTGCTAATATTTGTAGGCAATTATTTTTTATGTACAAGTTGAATAAAATATTAACTAGCACTGGGTGACACACGTATATTTATTTTTATCGATTCATTTTTTCTTTCTTTTTTTGATTCCTGGACCCCCCCCCCTTTTTTTTTTATATCGCTGATTCCTATGTTTAACTTGCAAAGAAGCCACAGTGTGATTTGGCTACGTCATTGCATCCTCAGTTCCAAAAGGGGATGAAGAAGTTGACTCAGTAATTTAACAACTAGGCCTAACGCTATTAAAACAAAGAACGTACTTAAAGCCAAACCTCGATATACCAAATCTTCAAAACATGACTGAATTCATCGTTTAAACTTACATTTTCACTACATACCGTTTCGACTGCCTAAGAGAGAGAGAGAGAGAGAGAGAGAGGGGGGGGGGAGGGAGGTGTCAATAAATCGAACTTCTTTCCCTTTTCAAAAGAAAGAAATTGCGTTGTCAATAAAACCGACGGGGCTCATATTACTTCGCATTGGGATGGTTTTAAAGGGCAAGTGACTGTAATCGCAAATGAAAAGTTCCTACCAGAAACAACACAAAAGACATGGGCGGATCCAGGAGGGGGGGGGGGGGGGCAGGGCGACACACTGATAATATATTTACGATATTTTCGTCAGATGCAAGTATCGCTTTTAAAAAGAATTCTTAAAAAGTACATTTGTATATGTAACATAAATTTTTTTTTAAGAAGCAGACAATTTGAAAGTGAAAAGGAAGTGCCAGGAAATGTTCAGAATGCAGGAGTTGCACCATTTACCCTACAGCTTCTGGGGGCCTAGGCCGCCCCCAGCCTACTGGGAGTAACCTCTCTCTCTCTCTCTCTCATTTCTTTGCGATATCAGAAATAGATAGCGAATAGACGTTGTGAAAAGTATCTAAACGATCAAGTGCTGGAACACCCCCCCCCCCCCCCCCCCCACTTAAAAAATTCCTACATCCGCTTCTGTACAAGATATACTTCACAAGAGATATATTCCGGCAGTAACTCGAAAATCCAGGTTTTCTGCAACTCGTCGTAGTTACTTCAGTGTGTAATTTTTACAAGTTTAAATTTTTAGTGAATTACATTCTCAAACAAATGTGATAAAAGTTGATGATCAGCCATCGTCATATTCCACTTTTCCCCTCTCAAAATATAACTATGATCATTTGACCCAGCATGACGTTTTAGTGAGCAAAATATTTACGAAGGTAATGTGACCAGGGTTAAATACTAGATGATATAAAGAGAAGAAATAATGGAGTTTGAATGATATCAATGTTGTTTATCTGTGTTTGAATGCATGATGGTGATCATTGTACATTGATAAAGTGGCTTTTTATAGGATCCGAAACAGTGACATGTGAGAAAGTTGGTTGGCGGGGATTTCTACTTTCACTTTTGAGGATGCAGTAAACGGACGACAGGAGGGGAAGCTGCGCATTTCCTCGTTGGATGATTTGTGTACATGTGTGGACGTGGATGTCATTTCAGTGAGTTCACTTGGATTTGAGAGGCTGAGCAAAGGCACAAAGAAATTGTTTCCTGAGTATAGAGTCTGAACAGAGGATATTGCATCATTCCTGATCAGGCAAGTCTGGCTTGTTCATTTATTTTATTTATCATTTCTTTTTTTGAATTATTTTTTTATTCATTTATTGGTTTACAATATTACAGAAGGTGAAATGTACATGTTTAACTCTTACTGTGTATCATGTATGCGTATTTGTTTTAATTTTCTTTGGTGGGAGGGGGGGGGGGGGCTGTTATCAGTTTGTGTAGAGTGTCAGTTTTGTGTATTGCTTAAAGATCAGTACCAGTGTCCTACTGTTGAACATTGGGCAGATATGTAAATTGGCACTTGGTTGGTTTATGCAGTCCTCCCAGACATTGACAGGGCTTTCCCATGGAGACTGTTTTCCAAGTTATGCGTAGAGTGTCAGTCGTCTATCTGTGTCTCGCAAGTACTTGGTGCAGACAGCTATCATGCTGAATCCCGTGAAGGAAGGGGAGATAGACTTCCTTTGGAATGACGTACATACTCAATGTTGCGTCGCTTGTGGAGACCCACATCTTGAAGAGTGATCTTGACTTTTGACCTTGAACCCATTTTTAAAGGTCAACCACCCAAGACCTTGTGGAGGAGAAAGTGATCTTGACCTTTGACCTTGACCCACTTTCAAGGTCAACAATCCTAGAATATCATGTGACTACTCCTAAAGATGTAGATGAAGCTTTATGATAGAAAACGTAATTTTTCGGCCCCTATTTGCCCCCTGGGGCCAATGTGAAAATTCCAAAACCTTATTGCACATCTACAGGACATTACTATTCAGCTCCCTGAATATCATGTGACTATTCCTAAAGATGTAGATGGAGTTAAAGTGACAAGCTTTGTGATAGAAAACGTCATTTTTCAGCCCCTATTTGCCCCTTAGGGCCAATATGAAAATTCCAAAACCTTATTGCACATCTACAGGACATTACTATTCATCTCCCTGAATATCATGTGACTATTCCTAAAGATGTAGGTGGAGTTTAAGTGACAAGCTTTGTGATAGAAAACGTCATTTTCCGGCCCTTATTTGCCCCCTGGGGCCAATATGAAAATTCCGAAACCTTATTGCACATCTACAGGACATTACTATTCAGCTCCTAGAATATCATGTGACTGCTCCTACAGATGTAGATGGAGTTTAAGTGACAAGCTTTATGTTAGAAAATGTAATTTTTCAGGCCCTATTTGCCCCCTGGAGCCAATATGAACATTCTGAAACCTTATTGCACATCTACAGGACTTTGCTATTCAGCTCCTAGAATATCATTTGGATTGCGCTGTAAATGTGGACACAGTTTTAGTGACAACAACCGGGACAGACGGACGGACGGACCGGGATAAAAAACAATATACCCAAACTTTCTTTAGAAAGTGCGGGTATAACAAGACAATCTGAATGAGAATGAAAATGTCATTTATCAAATATAACAAATGACGAAAAACGGAAAAGTTCACAACCTATTATGGGGAAATCAGCATATAGTACACATTGATTTTGAACACATCACTACTAATTTCCCATACCTACAAACAGTATTGCATAATAATAGTCACTGTTACATAATACAATAAGAGTTCACAGACCATTAAAGAGAAATCGACATGTATTAGATATTTTATTGAACATATATGTTAACGGCATACAAACAACTCAGCTTAATGGCAAACGGATGACTTCAGCTTCCCCATCGTCAACTTTCCATATTTATGTAGCAATATTCCATCATCACCTGCATATGATGTTTATGTCTCTCAGCTGATTCGATACGCAAGAGCTTGTTCTGCGTATGACTATCTTTTAAAAGGAGACATGCTATTGACAAACAAGTTTATGATACAGGGGTTTCAACGGTCTCATTTAAAGTCAGCATTTCGCAAATTATAGTCGTTATAGCGATCTAGTTTGCCGATACATCCTGTGATTAGGTCAAATACTGTCTGACGTGTTTCATACCAATTGTTAGATTGTTCTTTAAACACTGATTTTGACTACGGATTACTCCGTGTACCTGATCAAGATACAGGGCTCACGGCGGATGTGACCGGTCGACAAGGGATGCTTACTCCTCCTTGGGACCTGACCAAACCTCTGGTGTTTCCAGGTGTCCGTGTTTTCCTAATCTTAATCTTTGTATTCTTTATGGGATATATGAGATTGATCACTGTTGGTTTATCTTCGTGGTTTAACAACTCCGCCCACTTCTCATGTTGTACTGGGTAAGGCGGTAACCTGGACAAAGGATCACTTGCTGGTTCACACAAAATATATACCCCGTTATCCAATTCTGTTCTAAAAACCCCAAAGATGTTTTCTTTTATCTGTTAACAAGGCATGGTCAGACTGAAAATGTACACAACGGAGGCATCAGAACAAGACAAGCACATTTGTTATGGATATTTGTGTACTCCCTATTTACAGAGAGGAATGACAGGATGAAAACCTTTGCAAGTGGTTACTGAATTTTGAAGTGTGATGCAAGTCCGAGCTGATTCGTTGTTAGGAATTCATAACTGTGGGTAGATGATGTTTTGTTTTTGATGGATGGTGATGCCAGGGTGAATGATGAGAGTGTCAGTTACAAAAATGTGTATCATAAATTCTTGTATACGTGGACATTTCAAAGTTATTGTAGCAAAGAAAGTGAGAAAAATCGTCGGATCAATCAGATATCGAACCCAGTACCCTCACAGTACTAGATACTAACCACTGAGCGAACCAGTACCCTCACAGTACTAGATACTAACCACTGAGCGAACCAGTACCCTCACAGTACTAGATACTAACCACTGAGCGAACCAGGCCGACGTGCGAAGTATGGAAATATTACTACACTATCGAATTTAAATCCATTTCGGAAATCATGCATCAACTCTTAATATAGAGGAGATGAAAATATAATTTTAGAAAGAAAAAAAATTCTGTAACATCGAGTATGACCTTAAATTTTTTTTCTTGGTTCGACATCGAACTTGTGTGCACAAAATGAAGCAAATCTGAAAACATGAATTTATCACCTACTGCACTATTCTTATGTGGACCTACAGCACACTATGTCATTGGGAAATTATTTATTGTTCTAAAGCAATAAAAGTTCGTGTTACAACTGAAATTAGATCAACTTTATTAGGTAGAAACAGGAAAAAACAAAGCATGTCATGACGTGTGACCTTACAAAAAGTACGACATTCTGATTGTTATGTGTTCAAATAGAGCTTTAGAGTTTTCTCTCTTACACTATGTGCGATTTGTCTCCATTTGATCGTCATTGGTTTTCATAATATTTACTTACTCCAAACACTTTTATAAATGATCTCTCTCCGTATTGAAAATTAGATAATGATAGGCATGATTAGATTTCAAGGTGTGTGGACGTGTTTTTGGGGGCTCCTGATTTTGGGGGATTTTATAAGTGTAAGGTCAAATTATCTTGCGATAATACGTTTTGTGTATGTTAGCTCTTTATAATTGAAGCGATTATAGATACAAATGGGGAAATCTCGTCGTGAGAATCAGGATAAAAAACGCAAAAAAGAAAGTCAAAGTCTTAACAGTTCGGACAATAGTGACAGTAGTACCTTGGCTGTGAGTAGTGTTCTCAGTGAAGTGAACGATGTGCTCTATGGAAGTTCAACGTTGGCAGCTACACCAATTATCGATACAAACAATCGAGAAAATATTACTTCTACACCGTTACCAACCGCAACATTGCAGAATCAACAAAATGTCTCTCTGGTGCAATCGCAAACAAATGATACATGTCCACCATGGGCTAAGGAACTTGTCAACGCTTTCCGTACGTTGGAATCCAAAGTGAACGGTGTGTACAAAAAACTCGAAAAACTTGAAAGTGTTGAAACTAAAGTAGCGAGCATCGGCACAACTATCTCAAATTTTGAATCGGAACTATCCAAGATAAAATCCAGTATAAACTCAAGTCTTCAACAAACAAAGGACATGATTACAACGCTCGGTCTAATGTATTTGCTGGTTTTTGTTGGTTTCTCTTTTATGTAAACTTGTCTTATAACTCTCTTCATGTATGTCCATCCTCTAATATTCACTCCACTTTTCATACTGTATACATCTTTTTTGTTTATACTTTGTAATTGAATATGTATTATGCTGATGAGCCGTAAGGCTTAAAGCCAATAAACAATACAATACGAATGCAATCGTGATTCGTTCCGTGGGGATCCGGGTTAGAATAGGTTAGAATAGGTCCTCAGTACCCCTTGCTTGTCGTGCATGTAAGAGGCGACTAAATGGGGATGAGACCACAAAAACCGGGATCCCGTGTCACAGCAGGTGTGGCACAATAAAGATCCCTCCCTGCTCAAAGGCCGTAGGCGCGGAGCATAGGCCTAAATTTTGCAGCCCTTCACCATATTATATTAACATTTAAATTAAAAATGAGATGACTTTTAATTCCATTCAAGCATAAATTCTGTGTTAGCCTTTTGACATTATGAAATAAATGTGTTGATTCCTCTTAAGTTATGGGTCGTAAACTTCACCCTAGTTTACATTGATTCTGTTTTAATCTTTCTTTCCCGCTGTATCTCTTCATTTTCAACACTAATCCGCAGGATATCGGTAAATGTACGAACTTTCACATGGATTCATCCCAAATGAGGCAAAGTTGTCCCCCACACCGGACTCGTTCGCTTTGGAATTTGATGTGATACATAAATGTCTATCATACCAGATGTAGAACTTAATTCAAATTCAGTTATCTTAAACTTATCTATCCCGTGGGGATCCGGGTTAGAATAGGTCCTCAGTACCCCTTACTTGTCGTAAGAGGCGACTAAATGGGACGGTCCTTCGGATGAAACCGCAAAAACTGAGGTCCCGTGTCACAGCAGGTGTGGCACGATAAATATCCCTCCCTGCTCAATGGCCATAAGCGCCGAGCATAGCCTAAATTTTGCAGCCCTTCACCGGCAGTGGTGACGTCTCCATATGAGTGAAATATTCTCGAGAGGGATGTCAAACAATATTCAATCAATCAATCTTAAACATATCTAATTCGATTAAAAGCACCTTCGATTTAAAAAGGCTATGTTTGGGGGAAATTGCTCTAAAAAATTATTTAATCTTTTACAATGTTGTTTTCAAAGGGGGGGCTTTATTCATTGGGTAGGCTCATCAAATCTTTTCTTAGGGTAACAGCCAGAATAAATTAATATAATTTGAAAGGGGTTCAGTATAGTTATCTTATTTTTTCATCATTAGTGAAACAACATACTGTCACAATCTGGGAGAGGGTGACAAAGCTGGGAAAAGGGATGGTATCAACATGCTTAATATTTTTATTAAAAACTTGATATGCCAAATATTAAGCAAGCACCTGTACGTTAGTACATTCATCCGCAAAATCCACCGTTTTTAAATACATAATAATGCATTAGTATGAGGTATTAATATGAAATGGTGGATTCTGAGGATGGTTTCCTGTTCTTTCTGTAATTTCTGCTTCCCTTGTTCATAATAAGCCTTTTAATTTTATTAAAAAATGTCTGTTTTCCGTTCCGTGTTTTAGCAACACCCCTTATGGCCTTTGAGCAGGGGGGATCTTTATCGTGCCACACCTGCTGCTACACGGGGCCTCGGATTTTACGGTCTTATCCGAAGGAGACCACCCCATTTAATCGCCTCTTGTACGACAAGCAAAGGGTACTGAGGACCTATTCTAACCCGGATCCCCACGGGACTCCACAGAATATAAAGTTCGATGAATTATTAGAGAAATGTAGGCTTGAAATTCTACCAGAGGTAAGGAATGCCTGGAATGGACTTTCAGATGAAGAACAGAAGAGTATTGGAAGACTTAATAACTTTTTCTGTGGTCTACATGCATTAGTGCATTTTGATGAAATAACAGACAAGACCACCCCGGAAGTAGAAGGTCATTTTGAAGGAAACAAGCAGACTTTCCACAAGTCGTTTGTAAAAAGTACAGAGGCATGTGTTCCATGTGTAATAAGAACTACTTGCAAGGCTTTTTCTTTTGGTGGAGATGCCAAAGCTGGTTGCCATAGGCAATTCGTGATATACATTTAGAAGAAACTACAAGACAGTGGTATGCACAGCTTTCCTTTAACACCATTTACATAAAGAAAACTGCTTCAATATACTTTTTCATAATGCAGCTGTGATTTATTTCTTTTTATACCCCCGCAACAAGTTGGGGGGGGGGGGATACTGGAATCGGGTTGTCCGTCTGTCTGTCCGTCCGTCCGTCTGTAGACGCAATGATTTCCGGGCTCTAAAGCATTATCCTTTCCACCTACCGTCACCATATCATATATATGGACTACCCATGGGATGAAGATGTTCCCTATCGAGTTTGGGGTCCAAAGGTCAAGCGCACTGGACATTGAAGTAGCAATATGGTTTCCGGGCTCTAAAGCGTTATCCTTTCCACCTACAGTCACCATATCATACATATGGACTACCCATGGGATGAAGATGTTCGCTATTGATTTTGGGGTCAAAAGGTCACGCGCACTGGACATCGAAGTAGCAATATGGTTTCCGGGCTCTAAAGCGTTATCCTTTCCACCTACCGTCACCATATCATACATATGGACTACCCATGGGATGAAGATGTTCCCTATCGATTTTGGGGTCAAAAGGTCAAAGGTCAAGCACACTGGACATCGAAGTAGCAATATGGTTTCCGGGCTCTAAAGCGTTATCCTTTCCACTTACCGTCACCATATCATACATATGGACTACCCATGGGATGAAGATGTTCCCTATCGATTTTGGGGTCAAAAGGTCAAAGGTCACGCGCACTGGACATCGAAGTAGCAATATGGTTCGGTTTGTCATGTCATTTGTTTTTTACACTCAGAAAAGAGGTAGTTGATACCTATTACCAACACCCTTTGGGAGATTGGGGTAAGCGGGGGGTATTCTTAGTGAGCTTTGCTCACAGTACCTCTTGTTTCACAATGATATGATTGATTGATTGTATTTTGCTTAACGTCTCGCTCAAGAGCTCAGTACCCCTTGCTTGTCGTAGAAGGCGACTAAATGGGGGCAGTCCTTCGGATGAGACCGCAAAAACCGAGGCCCTATGTCACAGCAGGTGTGGCACGATAAAGATCCCTCCATGCTCAAAGGCCACAAGCGCCGAGCATAGGCCGAAATTTTGAAGCCCTTCACCGGCAGTGGTCGTGACGTCTCCATATGAGGGAAATATTCTCGAGAGGGGCGTTAAACAATATTCAATCAATCAATCAATCAGCCTGAATGCATATCTTGTGACTGTTCATTAACTTTAGAATGTCAGTAGTGATTTACACCAATATGAAATAGACTTTTTAATAATGTGCAATCAATGAAAGAACTTTTCACAAATATCGACAATCATACTATTTACAAAAATGCGATTTTTACAGAAAAGATTTAAAACTTTTATAATACAACTGTTTATATACACTAAATGATTTTTATGTGTTTTTAGCTCACCTGATAGCCTAGTCAATTTGAAAATAAACATTGAAGAAATTGCAACAGAAATAAATTCAACTTTATATTGTAGAGCTTTTCAAAGTAAACATTATATGAAAACCTGAAATCTCAACTCACTGCACAGATATGAAAAAAATAATGATGATTTTTAAAAAAAACACCGGAATTTGACAACGGTACTGTTGGGCTGTCGTACTATTTGTTTTGGTGAATCAGTATGACGTCATATACATAATGGATATACTGCACTCTAATCTTTTCGTCTTTTCAATATGCTGATATTTTTTCTCATCATTTTCCGGATTTTAATCAACATGAGGTAAGTTTACTATCAGTCATTTTCCACTTTATTACTGTATTGATTGATGTTTTGCAGTTAAGCTCTAAATATAATGACTTTCCACGATTAGATAATTTGAATAATAAAACAAGCAAATGGTGATATCTACTTGCCTTTTCCACCCCGTATATATTATATAATTTCATAATATCAATTGAATGCTTAAATTCGTGATGATTAATGCATAATATAGGCTTATTGCGATTTTTCTCTGATAAAAAAGCTAATGACGTCATCCCTTTGCAGACGAATTTTTAAAGGATGGAAACCAGTTCGGGCGAGAAATTCGTATTTTAAAAAAAATATTTTATCTTTTAAAAAAACTGGTTAAAACAATATGAATAATTGCATTTCATTTATTATTTAGTATTTAAATTTCCTTGGAACTCCGTTTCAAAGAGTGTAATATCCATTTTAATTGAAAATAATGGATTATTTGAGTTTTGTACATAGACTAGGCCTATATGTCTTTTTCAAGCAATTTTCAAATTTACATTTAATTATTGTTTAATTACTTTGTTTTAGGTCTGTAACAATTTCACGCATATAATATTGTTATCGTCATATAATTTTATCGAATCCATTTATTCTCAGTTGATTATGAAATTTATATTGCTCATTCCATTTAATTTCAGTAACCAAACGCCTACCAACGGGATCAATTGTGTGATTTGCTGTGGAACCGTGAAGCCAAAAGATGCTGTTGTTCTCACTACAAAAGGTAGCGAAAACATTAATCTTGCCAGCCGAGAACGAGGCAAAGAACTGTTCACCAAACCAATGCAAAAGTCGCTGTGAATTCATCCATGCTCACTACATCGAAAAAGAGACTGTTAAACGAAAGAGTGCACACTTGTTATTTTCTAGTGAGTGTGAAGCGACACCATCAAAACTGAGGTCAAACTATTCATTTGATTTTCGTGATGATTGTTTGTTTTGCGGCAAGCAAGTTGTTAGAAAAGGATCTAGAACAAAGTGGTATCCAGTTCGGACACTAGAATTTCAAACCACACTTTTGAAAGTTTGTTAAAAGCGAAACGATGACTGGGGAAGGATAGTAAAGGGTCGAATAGCATCAGTCAGTGATCTGCACGCAGCAGATGCAGTCTACCCCATGTATGCAGTACCAATTTTAGAACCTCGAAAGCAATGCCAAAAAAATTCTCTGCAGATAAAAGTACATGTGAGCAGAATGAAAGCGGTAGACCCTCAACACTGCAATCAGAATTTGATGACATGATTAGCTTTTTGAATGATTCTTATGAGGAGCAAGTAACTGTCAACGACTTAGTCATCAAAATGTAATCACTTTGTGGAGAAAAGGCTTACACGACAAAATGGATGAAACAGAAGTTGAGGGAACACTATGGTGATCGCATTGTTATGTCAGACAAACAAGGACGGAAAGATGTTGTAACATTTCGCAAAACGGCTTCAAGTATCTTGCACAGTTTGTATCTAAAAGGCTTAAATAATGAAAGCGAGGAGGAAGAGAAAATGAAGATAATAAAAACTGCAGCAGAACTTATAAGGAATGACATTTGTGCCCTCGAACTTGATAAAAATATTTATCCAGCTGCTGCAGAAATATCACAGCTTCAAAAGAATTTAGAAATAGTGCCTGAAAGTCTACAGGTTTTTTTTTTAAGATCAATAGTGAAAGAGAAGTCATCCAACTTAAAAACTGCGTCCATAGGACAAGCAATTATACAAGAAACACGACAGCGAGCATTGATTTGTCCCCTGCAACTAGGATTAGGAGTCCAAATGCATCGCCTTTATGGATCACGATTCCTTGTAGATTCTTTGTACAGTCTTGAGTTTTGCTCCTCGTATTCCGAAATCCAGAAGTTTGAAGCATGTGCTGCAGTTGAAGGATCATCTGAAAAGCAAATCCTAGGTGTAAACGACTGTCTCCAATTCGTTGCTGATAACATTGACCACAATACAGACACATTAGATGGCAAACACACGTTCCACGGTAAGGGGATGATATCATGTTTGACTCCAAAACCGAAAGGTTTCTTTGACCGTAGAATATTGAGAAGAGACGTGTCTTCAGATGACATTTCCAATCTTGGAAAAGTCAATATAACTTACTTCAAACATGCTGCTATAATGCCATGTCTAAGATGAAATTTTTGGAACTTCAACATCTTCGTTCTCCAATGCTAGGCTCTATGAAAGTTGACCTCATCATAAAAGCTGCTTGGCCATTGAAATCTCCAATTCCTAGCTGGGCAGGTACAATGCAAACAATCAACAAAGGCGAGGGCAATCTTCAATCCAGTTTTTACCTGTTATTGACATGAACCCGAGTGACCTTTCATGTGTGTATAGTACCTTGAAGTATATCAATGCCGAAGCAAGGACGTATGGAAAAGTACCGATCGTAACATTTGATCAACCGCTTTATTGGAAATCTATAATGATTACTTCAGAAACAGAATTGAAGGACATGATTATCCGTCTCGGGCCATTTCACACTGAAATGAGTTTTTTAGGAAGTATAGGACATATAATGGCAGGGTCAGGTTTTAAGGAGTTGGTGTATGCCCCGAATAGCGTGATGCACATGATGAATGGCAAGGCAGTTTCTAGAGCAGTGAGAGGTTATATGCTGCTTGACATGTCACTCTCTGCGTTACTTTTAGAAAATATCCAGTCAAATTTCCAAGGGCCAGAAGGTTCCTTACAAGCAGCTGTCATGACAACTTATGATGTGTTGATGCAGGGAAACTTGGAAGTAGATGATCTTAATGAAGAAAGAATCGTTCAGTTTCTTGAAGATGAAATCAACAGAAAGAAGTCAATCTTATCTAAGTCGAGAACAGCCACATTATGGATAACGTTCATGGAAATGATATCAGTACTCCGAAAGTTCCTGATTGCTGAACGAACTGGGAATTGGTTGCTCCATCTCGAATCAATTCAAGATATGTTCCCATACTTTGCAGCCACGGGACATAACCTATATGCAAAATCTGCTTATATCTACCTTAACCAAATGCAAGCATCGAAAACAAGCCATCCTGACATCCACGAAATGTTTTGCAAAGGTCATCATATAATTCGAAGGACCAATCGATTTTGGGCAGGAATTTCTACTGATCTGGCAATAGAGCAAATCTTAATGCGAAGCATCAAGTCCAATGGAGGTTTGACTCGCGGCCGTGGTCTTGGAGAAGCGCAAAGAAATATGTGGCTTCTTTCAATGCCAGTTTGTTCTAAGGTTAATGGGGCCATGCAGATTCTCACTAAAACAAAATACCAAGCAAATGATCAACATGTCGAGACATCAAATTCTAGAACTCAGAGGGATTGCAAAGACATAAATATAATCATAGACTATCTTAGAGACCACGATCCTTTTACTCTTGACAATCTTTGCCTCCGCAACATTGAGACTGGCGTAACTGCTGATGAGCATGTTAATGCTGACAAAGCTAGAGAAATTGGCCTGGATATAATACAGGATATGTCAAACAAGCTTGTGACGGAATATTCTTTTAAGCGAAAACACCAAGTCGTACCTCTCAATTCCAAAAAAGCCAACAAAGAAGATACTGATACTCCATGCGTTCAAATAGACCCACAGCTCATGTTTCAGCGTCTAGTGATAGCTGGGGATGGACATTTTACAGACAATGCAGAGTTGTTCAAATTTGAGCTATCGAGTTTACCACCTTCCATGTTTGACAACAATGGCTTTCCACGTGAAGCTTCTAAAGCTGTGTTGGCTGACGTCATTTGAAACGATAAGTGTCTGGCTGACGGTCAAATGGAACAGGATGCCCAGTACGTCTTGGATGGTGGATCGCTTTTACAAAGAATTCCATGGGAGGTGGGGACAACATTTTCAAAATTATATTCAATCTACATTGACCATGTAAAGAGGACTTATCCAGAAGCAATTGTAGTTTTTGATGGATATCCAGATTGTCCAACAATGAAAGATGTTACATACATGCGGAGATCTAAAGGACATAAAACAACAGATGTTTTATTCACGGAGACCATGCCATGCAAGATGAAGAAAGAACCTTTACTAGCCTCAAAAATGCAAAATGAAGGCATTGAGGTACTTCAAGCTGATGACGATGCTGATCTTCTCATAGCGAAAACTGCCCTTGCCTGTGCAGAAAGCAGAATAACAGTTGTTATAGGAGAGGATACTGACATCCTAGTTCTTCTTTGCCATCATTTTCGTGATCATTACAAAGACATTATTTTTCGGTCAGCAAAGCAAACAAGTGGTAAAACCTGTAGAATATGGAATATAAACAGAACCGCAAAGGTGCTTGGTCCAACTACATGCAAACATTTGCCATTTGTTCACGCCATCTCGGGTTGTGACAAAACCTCTCGATTATATGGTATTGGGAAAGGAATGGTGCTTAAGAAATGTATGTCCAGTGGATATTTCAGAGAACAAGCGGATGTTTTCTTTGCAAGTAATTCTGATAAAGATACAGTGATAAAAGCTGGAGAGGAGGCAATTTCGTGCTTGTATGGCGGGATTCCCTGCGAAGGATTACAGACTCTGCGGTGGCGAAAATTTACGTCTAAGGCTGTACAAAACAGATGTACACCGGTCATGGTTCAAACTTTACCTCCCACGCCTGATGCTGCCAGTCACCATAGTCTTCGCTCGTATTTCCAATGTCAGATCTGGCAAGGAGATCAAACTGTGCGTGATGCTACTGAGTGGGGATGGAGAATTGAGAAAAACATGTTTATTCCGATGAAAATGACACTTAAACCTGCTCCTGAACACTTTCTTAACATTATTAAATGTAACTGTAAAACAAATTGTGATTCGAAAAGATGTACTTGTCGTAAATCAGGTTTGGATTGTTCAATGGCTTGTGGTGAATGCCGAGGCATGTGCAGTAATGGCATAAAACAAAATGAGGTAGAAGATGATCTAGAAAATGACACTGTTAACGTAGATTCCTAGTTCAGAATTTGATACCAAATATATTTGCTTATTTCATTTAAAACACATGTAAATGGTAAATCGACAATAAATGCTACAATTTCTCTCGTCTATGTATGCAAAATGAATTGTTGTGATGCACATTGAAAGTAGTATCGTTGAGAAAGACGATTTCATCCAATAAAAATCAACGCCGCATACGATCACACGATTTTCTGTGATATTTCAACAAAATCATATTTAATTGTCCCAAATGATATTTTGTGCAAAGATTTAACTTTTTATGATCTGTAATATCAAAATTTACATTTCAGAATGATAAACCAGTTTGTTCAGAAATATAGTTGACTCTCTTTAAGTAAATGATTGAGAGTTTCCAGTTTTTGGTGATTTTTTGTGCATACAAAACTTCAATTTTGGCCCAAAAATGATGCTTTGGACATGGAATACTATTTTCATCTCTTTAGACATTAATATTCACATTATCATTGATGAATAATAGCGTTCAGAAATATTATTTCGCTCATCATGACTCAATGATGATCATTTTCCGATTTTTTGTGATTTTTTAAACGAAATCATACTTTTTACCCCAAAATCATGATTTGTGCAAAGATTTTTTAGTTCAGGTTTTCAGACATGAAAATATACATGATCAAGAATAAAATTTACTTAAAATGATTTGTGTTGCAATTTCTTAAATGTTGCCTCATTTATTTGCTTAATTTGACTAGGCTATGAGCTAAAAGCTCAAGTGAGCTTTTCTGATCACCCGTATTCCGGCGTCCGTCCGTCTGTAAACTTTTAACATTTTTAACTTCTTCTCAAAAACCACTGGGCCAATTTCA
The DNA here is from genome assembly GCF_947568905.1 of Ostrea edulis. NCBI lineage: Eukaryota > Metazoa > Mollusca > Bivalvia > Ostreida > Ostreidae > Ostrea > Ostrea edulis. The sequence continues at coordinate 39,410,711 of NC_079164.1, forward strand.
ACCAAAGTTGGCACAAAGCATCCTTAGGTAAAGGGAATTCTAAATTGTTAAAATAAAGGGCCAGGCCACCTTCCAAGGGGAGATAATCAAGAAAAGGTAAAAATAGGGTAGGGTCATTAAAAAATCTTCTTAATAACCACTGGGCTAGAAAAGATGAAATTTATAGATAAGCTTTATTAGGTAGTGCAGATTCTAAATTGTTAAAATCATGGCCCCCGGGGGTCGGATGGGGCCACAATAGGGGATCAAAGTTTTACATACAAATATATAGAAAAACTCTTTAAAAATCTTCTCAAGAACCACTGTGCCAGAAAAGCTGAGATTTATATGAAAGCTTCCTGATATAGTGGAGATTCTAAATTGTTAAAATCCTGGCCCCCGGGGGTCGGATGGGGTCACAATAGGGGATCAAAGTTTTATATACAAATATATAGGAAAAATCTTTAAAAATCTTCTTCTCAAGAACCACTGTACCAGAAAAGCTGAGATTTATATGAGAGCTTCCTTATATAGTGCAGAGATTTATATGAAAGCTTCCTGATATAGTGCAGATTCTAAATTGTTAAAATCATGGCCCCCGGGGGTCGGATGGGGCCACAATAGGGAATCAAAGTTTTACATACAAATATATAGGGAAAATCTTTAAAAATCTTCTCAAGAACCACTGTGCCAGAAAAGCTGAGATTTATATGAGAGCTTCCTGATATAGTGCAGATTCTAAATTGTTAAAATCCTGGCCCCCGGAGGTCGGATGGGGCCACAATAGGGGGTCAAAGTTTTACATACAAATACATGTATATAGGAAAAATCTTTAAAAATCCACTGTACCAGAAAAGCTGAGATTTATATGAGAGCTTCCTTATATAGTGCAGAGATTTATATGAAAGCTTCCTGATATAGTGCAGATTCTAAATTGTTAAAATCATGGCCCCCAGGGGTCGGATGGGGCCACAATAGGGGATCAAAGTTTTACATACAAATATATAGGAAAAATCTTCTTCTCAAGAACCACTGTGCCAGAAAAGCTGAGATTTATATGAGATCTTCCTGATATAGCGCATATTCTAAATTGTTAAAATCATGGCCCCATGGGGTCGGATGGGGCCACAATAGGAGATCAAAGTTTTACATACATGTATATAGGAAAAATCTTTAAAAATCTTCTCAAGAACCAGATAAACATGGAAATTGAAGCATTAGTGGAGTCGTCGAGGATTCTTCGCTTCGTCTTTGACGAATTACGTGTAATAACCACCAGTGTACAAGCATCGACGAGGGTACATGTACGTCTTGCAGATAAAAGTGCAGGTTGGTAAAAGCGTAATATATGAGCTAGAGAGATGTACGATACGTTTTTATATTCTCAAATCATTCTAATTGAAAATATATTAATACTTGAAAATAAAAATGGATTATGCATAAAACTTGCTTTGTGTTTATACGAACATACTGGGGGGGATCGGAAAGGGGGGTGAACAAAGATACTACATGTACGTACCTGCAGTGTACAGCTGTATACATATTCAATAAACAAAGCGCATTAAATTTGCCTATCTATATCAGTTACATCACAGATGGGTTAAGATTGTTTAATATTTTAAAATTATTTTATAGATATGCCTTGAATCTGAGGATAAAGGTGTTGTGCATTGTGCAGTCATCATTATTGTGGATGTCTGATGCCAGTATGCCCATAATGGGGCAGTATAAGTGTCGAACTTTATATGGCAGCAAATTTTCAAAGGCAGGTACACAATTTAAAGATAAAAATAATGTCAATACATGTTTGGATCTATATCTATTATGATTATAATAATTATAAGTCTATATGTTGTAAACTTTCTTTCTTTTTAGAAATTTCTTTCTTTATAAACTGTCTTGCTGTTATGCCCTCTGGGCCCAAAATTGGAATAAACTTATCTTCTCTTATCTATACCCAAAGTAGGTAATAAATGGGTTCGAACTGTGAAGATAAAATTTTTACATGTAGATGTATTAGAAATTTTCAGATATAAGAAGGCAATTAAAACTGTTCAATGTAAAATACGCCAGTAGCTGGATAAAACATCCAAAGTCGGCACAGTCAAAGGTCACAACAACATTGGAGGAATTAACTGCATCCTCATTCCACAGGGCAACAGGCCATTTTCAGCAACCCCTGAAATTCTTAATTGAGGCTAAGTGCCCATTTTCAGCTCGAACAATGACAATTAAAGACGTCTGTGCAAATGTTGGGATTTCCCTCTTGGTAAGTCAGCGTTATAGATTGAACAATTATGTGTATGTGTACCTAATACATGTACATTAGCTGTACATATATGTATTCATACATATTATTATGGATGTATCCAAGTTTATTATAACTTTAAAGTAACATTATATAAATGAAATACAAATACTACCTAGGCTTCATTGTGATATTGAACTGCTAATGTTCTTTATAAACTTTACTTGCATCAAGTTTTGAATACTGTAGTACATCTATGTCAAAATAAGTATGCATATTGCAGTATAATACTTTCACCACTAATCAGAGCACTTGTAAATCATGTATATAAAACGAGTTTTCAGCTAGGTTTACATTAGTACTTAATTAATTTCTGTGAATTCTACTGTAAGGGAGATTAGACAGGTTCACTGTATAGAAAGTTTGATTACAATGTTGTATAAATAAATCTGCTTCCTCATGCAAAGTAAACGTCTTTATAGCAAACACCTCAGGCCTCGGTGTAAGTTACCAATTGTCGGTGAAATAAATAGGACAAACACACAGGGTAAAATTAATCGAAACCATAAACATTATAAATCAAATTTAATCACAGACCCAGAAAAGGCTCTTTCTGCTTTTATAAATCTTATTTTAAGCCTAATATATAATAAGACAACTTTTTTCTTCAATAAACCAATTTAGGGTACATCAACCAAAAGGTAATCAACATAGAAGTAAAAAGACAGGGAAAAGTTTAAACCTATACATGTAGCCATATAACAAGTAAAAAGACACAAACTTTATTATAGAAGTTTGTCCAGATGGAGATTTTACTTGTTTGTCGGTGACAATGAAGTTAAAAAATAATAGTATAATCATACCATATTTAATATTATGTAATCATAAACACGCACAAAATAAATTTTCAACACGTATATTATACTAAAGTAAATCAAATAAATATTGTTTGGTGGTTTTTTGTTTGTTTTGTTTTGTTTTTTTGGTTGTTGGGTTTTTTTCCCAAAATTACACAGAGTATTATTTCTCATTTTGAAATATAGTAATATAAGCAGACACCATCGACACCTCGGCGCAACAAACGAAGTGTAGCAAGATCCCTATTTAACAGTCTGCATTATGAATCCCTAGTATGACTTGAGGCGCCCAAGTTATGTATTAATAGTTCTACATGCTAACAATGGCAAGGTTCGTTCGAATTATGGCTGTATGGTTTCAATAAATGACCACGCTATCCTGTGATTCGTCAGAAGGAACCAAAGTTAAACATTTATTGACATCTTTGTGCAACCTCGTCAAAACATTTACACACTCTATCAAGCGAAGTGACGCACTGTTTTATCCTTGTATCGAATTTCTATGTCGGATGTAACATATTCTCATTGTTTGGAAGTCAACACCACACTAACATCAATAGCACAGAATCAGAAACTGGTTACATATATACTTAATACAAATATCAATTAATTTCATAGGTTCAACAGGACAGGACCCTCTCCGCCAAGTCCGTGGGCTACATCTCCGGATCATTGTTGCTTATTTCTTTCCATTATCATAATTATATTTCAGGAGCAGGATAAAAACTATTACACAAAATTATTAACAGTTATGAAGGATTGATTGAATATTGTTTAACGTCCCTCTCGAGAATATTTCACTCATGGAGACGTCACCACTGCCAGTGAAGGGCTGCAAAATTTAGGCGTATGCTCGGCGCTTACGGCCTTTGAGCAGGGAGGGATCTTTATCGTGCCACATCTGCTGTGACACGGGACCTCGGTTTTTGCGGTCTCATCCGTAGGACCGTCCCATTTAGTCGCCTCTTACTACAAGCAGGGGTACTAAGGACCTATTCTCACCCGGATCCCCCGACCAGGTATCGTTTTGTAGACTCTAATTGCCGGTTTTTATGTCTTGAAAATCGTAAACTGTGAAGGAGAAAGCTTCAAACGTATTGTGCCACAACATATGCCATAAGTGGTGTAAATCAAATGTGGATTCTAAAAAATTCTGAAGAAGTTAAGTAAAGGACTAAGACCATGTTTAGCTATATCGGCCCTGTGGTGTGTTAAAAAATAAAGCAGAATTAATTGAAATAAAATTGTTATCATTTGATAATATAATCTTTATACCATCGCGACGTGCCAAGATTTCCCCGCCAAAACGTCAGCTTGTGGAATTCTATACAAGACAAAACCGGTATCGGTCTGGTTTTCTGCAGAAATCTCCACTTTTTTCGAATTTAGTCATATAATTCCTATAAAACACGACCTTCGATCCAGAAACTGACTGTAGTCTATCAAAATCTATCAATACAAATAAATTTTGCACGAACGATTTTTTGGATCGAAAGGTGTGCTGTTGATGAATATCAACTTTGAATTAAATCGAGAGCAATCCGGAATTATTTATTTTTGTGAGAGTTGTGGGTATTTTATTAATTATGTTGCTTTGAAAAATTAAAACAACATACTTATGTGGAGTCTACATCATTTCCATGCAGAATACACCCCTATGTGGTGTTTTTATCAAAAGCTATAGAATTTTGATGCGTAAACAAACGAATCTGCTGTCCGACAAATCGGACCTTCAATGCTATAGAACGTTTTTATTTAGACGACACCAACAGAATTACTAAGATCAAAATGAAAAGAATTTATAGAACATGCATTGATATAACTAAAACTATTGCCGATATGTCGAAAGTATAACGTTAACTAGGGCAAGTAAACATATAAAAGATTTTTAAGGGTGTGACGTCATAGATGTCGTGGCTTAGTGGTAGAGAGCCCGTCCTTCAATCGGGAGATCCGGGTTCAATTCCTACCCGTGTCAATATTTTATTTTATTTTTAATTCATACTGTTAACTACATTTTTCTTGGCGTTATTGAAAAATTAATTTCTTTCAAGACACTGAAGATGAAATTATACCTGAATACAAATAAAAATAACAATCACAGAACACCAAGGAAATATGCAAGGATTACAGATTACATTTTTAAAATTCATTGAAAAAAACCAAACCAAAATACTTTATTTTCGGACTTGATTTTATTTCAAAGAATGAACCAGCAAAAGATAATGGAAAGGAAAGTTTTTCCAATGCATCTAATGTACAGAAGAAAAGTCAGAAAAAATGTGAATCCATTAGCTATTCGTCATTTCCTGCAGAGTAAGAACTTTCTTGTTGAAACCACCACATGCTATATTGTGTAGCAAGTGTAGACATGTGTGTCAGTAAATTCACATCCAACAAAATTGTCACAATCAATCTCGGCCACTTCCTGAGACAAAGTCTCTACAGAGAATTTCAATACCTCTCGACAGAACCAGGCCTGGGGTAATGGTAATTAAATGACAACCAGTTTCAATGTAATGGGGGTGTAATGGACCATTTTTGCATTACAAGTAATGGTAATGTAATGCATACTGTACTGTACATTATTTTTCATTACATTTACACTACTTCAAATATTTGATGATATTTCGAAGATTTAGAATAATTCATTTTATTAGTGATTGACTGAAGCATTTGAAACATTGATGACAATCAAATGCAATGAATAACTTAATAGATATGTTTCCTAACATTGCTGAATATTTTGTGTTCTTATGTTAATGTATAATTAAAAATCATAATACAGAAATAATTTTTCTGCCATTTCTTTAATACCTGACAGTATGTTATGTAAATGTGTAATGTAAATTCACTCTCAAGTAATGTAATACATTATATTTCAAAATAGGAGTAATGGTAATGTGAAATTTTCTAGGTAATGTAAGGCGTTACATTGCTATGTAATTGACCTCAAGCCTGGATAGAACACCTTCTCATGCATATATGCAAGTGCCTTGGACCCAAATTGTCATTTCCTCTTTTGCAAGATTTTCAGCATTTCTTCATAGAGATCATAATTCCAACTGCAAGGTGTCCAAGATGATGAATTCAGACCTGACCAGTGTTTTTGACAATTTGATAACTTTTGACTCTACACTTTTCATCATTCAAAAAGTACATTATGACATTCATAATTCAACCTGCAGATTTTCATTTGAATCATCAAATATGAATTCTTCCAAATAATAACCCCCCCCCCCCCCCAAAAAAAAAAAACCACTTTAAAAACCTCCACAGGTATATTTCAAATGACATAGAAGTGCCATGGGTTAATAAGGGTTAAACTTTAGAGTCGACATGTTTCTTCCAAGCAATATAGTCTTGTTTGGATCCAGTTTTTCCAGTTCTGATATAACTGCCTGATACTGTACAATGTAGGTGTCAATCTGGTCCCCCTATTGTGGGAATCTGTTTCCACATAACTGCTGTATAATCTGGTACCTTGCTATTGGCAGGCACAACAAGGAAGCTATTCCTTCAGTGATGTCCAACACTTATCCGCATGTGTCACTGATGCCACTATCATTGATGAGTAGGAATATGGATTCTTGTCAATCTGATTCATGTCACCCTTGCCATCAATTTTTGCTGTACATATTATATCATCCTGAAATTCAAATTACTCCAGTATTATATCATTATCAAAACTATATCATAAATGAAAGGTGAAGATAACAAACAGTGATCAATCTCATAACTCCTACAAGCAATACAAAATAGATAGTTGGGCAAACACGAACCCCTGTATTATAATATTCATATAAAAGTTGTACTTTCATGCCCTCATGTATTTTCATTGATACAGAATTCAGAAAAATTACATTTATGTATTCGGTGGGAGATTGACATGTCTCCAACTAAACAATAGAGGACAATTTAGTTACATGTACATTTCTGCATAAATAATTATATACACAAACATTTCATTTGAATTTGATTCCCCATCTAATAATTTTTGTTGTAGCTAATGTTGATATATTACATGTATCTTACTTCACAATTATCAGCAAATTCACAAAATATTTTTATCTTTCATGCTCTTTCTTGTGGTAGATGTATGGAAAAATTTAATATTCAATAATATAAAGGAGATAAGCTAACAAAAAAATATATGCTTAAATCATGGTAGTACCCATGAAATTCAACATTCTCTGAGTGATTCTATATCTAATCCCAATGCAGGCATGTAAGTTGTAAGTGTAATTGTTGAAATTAAGTTTGACATGTTTACAATTTATCTTGAAATAAGGCATATTTAAATTATAAAACCAAACTGTTCTTATGATTTTCCTGGCTTAATGGTGCTTTTAAGTATTTAAAAATTATTGAATGTAAAAATCATTCCGACTTTTCTAATCCATGTTTCTGCGTAAGGCCAAAAAATATATATATGTTAATTGGTTTCCACTTTCCCGACTACCCTAATTAAAAATTTCTGTTGACCCTAACACAATTTTTTCTATTCTCACAGATTTTGCAAATGTCATCACTACAACAAGAATATATTTATTGACTAATATGAAGTTATTTATTATGCACTAATACCAGACAGATTCCAAACCACAGAAACAGTTTTTGTTTACAGTAAATTGAAAAAATGTATCGATTCATCATATAACTTTTATTTGATTACTAAATAATCACTAAGTTAAGTTTAAACATAGTAGAATACTCATTCGAAAATTATTCAACCTATAACCCCCCACAGGCCTACATGTTACCCCAGAGACATATATACCATTATGGAAATATACATCTATATACAATTATATGTCTCTTTAACCTATACAAATACTTTTTAGACCATACAATGATACATGGAAAGTTCAAAGTGTGAAGTGAGTCAAACATCATGAAAGAAAATTCAAATAGACCCGAGAAGGTCATGCACTTGGAATTGAAAATGGCATGATCGTGAAACAGCTGATTTTTCTGATCAGCTGATATACATACAATTTTAAATCTTAACAATATATAATTATAATAGATAAACAATAAATATATGTTGACAACAGTTAACAGATTTGTTGTGGGATTTCCAACAGCCCAATGCGTGAATATTATGTGTTTGTCAACACACCACAGGCGCACCATACTATTCGTTCCATGCGACTTGTTTATTATTTTTAAGAGCAATTGGTACACCTATTTGGTTATACAGTTTAACAAGTAGAGGTGAAGTATATTCATATTTCTAAAACTTACGTTGAAATGCGATGAGTACATCCTCTGCAACTTCCACGAACAGCACAAACAGGCTAACGGCGCGGCGTGTGAAAATGGCCGAATGAAGGCAGGATTGAAAAATATGGTGTGCCATTCGGGCTATAAGTAAAATAACCTTATTGCGTATTTTGAAAGAAAATTTCTTTTTCAAGATTTTATTATATATTAAACAGCTCATTGCATAATTATGTTTTACAATACGTTACCACTTCTAATAATATATAGCGACGTTGTATGACGCAATCTTACAAAGTAGAGCAAATTATAGGATTTATACTAGTAATGTAAACCTAAAAATAGTGTTCTTTCACGAACTCTACATATAAAAACCAGTACATTATAGGAAAAGAACATGTTAGAGAATATTTCTAACAAAAAATTATTCACTTTGGACGTTAGGCCGAATTTTGATAAACATGGTCTTAGTCCTTTAAAATCACAAAATTTTTCTCAAATCAACAACATCAAAACGTTTCACTTTTCAACACTTTACGCGACCACTCCTTACGATTAATTAAATACGAGACTTTTTGACATCATAGACAGTTACTTCTTCAACAAAAATGCAAAAAGGAAATATTAATATCTAATGATACATGTAAGTCATCCAAAACAGATAGATAGATATCGGCGACGTTTTATCTATTAACAATAATCATTTTCATTCATATGTCGATTCAATATATCCCAGTGATCTCGAAATAAAAGATATCACAGATTCCTCCACATCGGCTTCGTACTTGGAAATTTATTGAAATTAGATATAATTAACAGATTAACGGCAAATTAACAACTCAACTTTATGACAAACGTGATGATTTCAGCTTCTCCATCGTCAACTCACCGCCGTGGTGTGCTAGAGGTTAGAGCGTTCGACCCGCATGCGGAAGGCTGGGGTTAGAATCCCGGCCGCAACAGACCTACATGTAATTCGTTAAAACAAGTAGTGACAGTTCCATCGCCAAACGCTCGTCATCGGGTGTGAATGTTATGACCTTAAAAACGGATGTCCCGTGTCACTTGAGGTGTGGCACGCTAAAGATCCCTCAACACTTCGCCGCGAGTTACGTCCCTTTGTGGGGTCAGACAAAGGTCAATCGGTGAAAAACCAAGTTTTCCTTCTTTACCTTACCAAATATAAGATGTTATTACTTTGAGTTTTAGCCAATTACCAAGTTTTAATACAAGTTAATGGGTTGCCCCAATCTGGAGTATATTGTCAGGGCCGTAAATTACATGGAGGCGGAGGAGGCAGCTGCCTCCTCCAACTTTTGAGCCAAAAAAAATTAAAATTTAAAGTTCATTAGAATTTATGTTGTTTCCAATAACTAAGAACATGATACCTCCCTTAAAAAGCATTCCAAATCTTTCTTTTAGAATGAGTTAGTCAAGTAACATCTTAGAAGGCCCTAGAATCAAGGATTTTGCACGAAACGTGTTCAGTGTGCACAAAATGTGCTCAGCGTTTGGGGGCCTGGGCGGCCCCCAGACCCCCGCCTAATTTCCTGCCTCCTCCAAATTGAAGGTTAATTTACGGCCCTGATTGTAGTTGACTGCAATTGATGGAAAAATAACAGATGTCAAAGCTACAGATAGGAAAATTACAAAGGCCAACGTAGGGAAATACGATTTTTATCCGGAAGATGGCGGACAAGGGACGTAACTTTCGCGAAGTGTTGATACGTGTATACTTAAGCCCTTTACCGATCTTGTGAAGTCTCCATATGAGTGAAAAATTCTCTCGAGAGACGTTGATAAGATACAATCAATCAATCAATTCAATATAAATAAATACTATAAACTTTCCCATTCTATATAGCAAAATTCCATTATCACCTGCCGGATATTACTCTACAGGTGGACCTGTCATAGCCAAAGCGATTCTAATAATCGGTATTCAAGGTACTTCACCCAACCAAGTGAGATGAATTGTGCAATGTTTTAAAAGAAAAGGTTAAGATAACGAACAGTGATCAATCTCATAACCCCTATAAGGAATATAAAATTGAGAGTAGGGCAAACACGGATCCCTGGACACACCAGAGGTGGGATCGGGTGTCTAGGAGGAGTAAGCATCCCTGTCGACCGGTCACATCCGTCGTGAGTCCTATATCTTGATCAGATAAACGGAGCAATCCCAAAAGGAAATGTTGTTATGGTTAAAGTATTAATGACAAATTTATTTTTAATCCGCAAAATTGAAGATGACAAGAACGCAGTAATTTGTAAATCGTTAAATAATTAAAGACATTCACCCACAAGATGAAACAATCATATATATACAAAATATGAATGGGTGAAATCTCACATTAGTCCGAAATATCTGACGTTTTCCTGGCTTTTTTGTGATTTTGATATTTACCGTGACGTTTTCCTGGCACGGTAAATATCAAAATAAAAAGAAGCCAGGAAAACATCAGATATTTCGGACTAATTTCATATATGCTAGGGGTTATCACAGTACATACCATTTAAAAGGTGTGGTACTATTTGAAATTCAAATGCGAAATGTTGAATAAATACCAGTATTTTAGGAATTTTGATAACGTGAAAGGTGAAGATAACGAACAGTGATCAATCTCATAACTCCCACAAGCAATACAAAATAGATAGCTGGACAAACACGGACCCCTGGACACACCAGAGGCGGGACCAGGTGCCCAGGAGGAGTAAGCATCCCCTGTCGACCGGTCACACCCGCTGTGAACCCTATATCCTGACCAGGTAAACGGAGTTATCCGTAGTCAAAATCAGTGTGTCAAAAACGGCCTAACAATCGGTATGAAACACGTCAGACAGCATTTGACCCAATGGTAGGTTGTATTGACGAACTAGATCGTTATAACGACCATAGAATTTGTGAAATGCTGACTTCATTGGAGACTGTTGAAATTTAGGAATTTAAATCTTTGTTCATGAACATAGAACTTTTGTATGTTTTATATTTTCACCCAAACAAAACACTAATAGTAAAGATAATATTAAAATGTTTATTCAAATGAATCAAACATTACATTTCTATAATAATTAACTATAGTAGCAAGGGTTTTACATTACTATTCATAGTTACATGTAATTAGATATCCAAGTTTTTACAATAGGTAATCAAATTATCCAAGTTTTAACAATAGTTAAACAAATATCAAAATATCCAAGTTTTTGACAATAGTTAATCATAAAAAGATGAAAGTTTGAACGATGGTGGAATCGTAATATTAGTCAATCATAATAACCTAGTTATAACAATGATCAATCATGATAAGCAAGTTTAATACCCAAGTTTTAACATGATTTACGTTTTAACAATAGTTATCCTAATATCCAAGTTAATCATAATATCCAAGTTTTAACAACAATAAGTCATAATATCCAGATTTTTAATATAGTCAATGAAAATATTCAAAAGTTTTTTGATAGTAAATCAATCGTTTTAATCGGGGTTTTTTTTCTACTACTAATGGAAAAGATAATGAAAAATATTACCAACCGTTTTTCAATTTTTTTATCTCGTGTACATGGATTGTTTTTAAACAGGAAATAAAAACATTACTGTTTTTATATGTTTTACAATAGATAACAGTATTTTAAAGTGTTTACTGTAGAAAATAAAAGTATGACAAATTTTACAAAGGTAAGCTATAATAATATACATGTATAGCGAAATATTGTTTGTGATAAAATACACATTTACAGGAAGTACAATTATATTTGTAATTTTTATATATTTGTTAAACAGCATACAAAAGGAGGAACAAATCTATACAATCCCACAGTTTTGCTAGTCTTTCATGCCATGTTTCAGTCTAACAAGTGTTGGATGTGGGATAGTGAGCATCAATCGGACCACCATGGGTTCCAGCCATTGTTAAAGTCTCTGTCCCAGCCATTGTTAAAATCTCGGTCACGGTTCCAGCCATTGTTCCAATCTATGTCACGGTTCCATCCTAAAACAGAATCATATGCATGCAGATAACAAAAAGTTACGTTATACATGTTCGTGATATGTATATAGAGTACCATTTTAATTTTTTTATTTGTATATTTCATATGCTGTTTTTCATCCCACTGGATATTTTTTCACTCAAATAGAAACGTCACGAGGTGAAGCGTCATATTTTGACCACTGCATGACGTTTACGGTCGTAGCAGTGAAGGACATTTAGCGCGTCAACGCCTATCGTGACACTGGATCTTCTTTTTTAAGTGACTGTCATATCCGAAAACTCTATTTCTCACGTCTAAATGCTGAGCACTTAGCGAGGAAACATTAAAACAGAAAAATAAAACATGTACATTACGTGAATATGTAGTACAAAATAATACATGTACATTACGTGAATATGTAGTACAAAATAATACATGTACAGTACGTGAATATGTAGTACAAAATAATACATGTACATTACGTGAATATGTAGTACAAAATAATACATGTACATTACGTGAATATGTAGTACAAAATAATACATGTACATTACGTGAATATGTAGTACAAAATGATACATGTACAGTACGTGAATATGTAGTACAAAACAATACATGTACATTACGTGAATATGTAGTACAAAATAATACATGTACATTACGTGAATATGTAGTACAAAATAATACATGTACATCACGTGAATATGTAGTACAAAACAATACATGTACATTACGTGAATATGTAGTACAAAATAATACATGTACAGTACGTGAATATGTAGTACAAAATAATACATGTACATTACGTGAATATGTAGTACAAAATAATACATGTACATTACGTGAATATCTAGTACAAAATGATACATGTACAGTACGTGAATATGTAGTACAAAATAATACATGTACAGTACGTGAATATGTAGTACAAAATAATACATGTACATTATGTGTATATGTAGTACAAAATAATACATGTACATTATGTGTATATGTAGTACAAAATAATACATGTACATTATGTGTACATACAGTACAAAATAATACATGTACATTACGTGAATATGTTGTACAAAATAATGCCTGTACATTATGTGTACATGCAAAATAAAACGTGTACATGCAGTACAAAATGAAACGTGTACATTACAATGTGTATACAGTACACAAAAAACTTGTACAGTGATGATTCTGTGAAGTTTCCAAAAGATCTGAAATTGGCTTGGGGTCGAGGGGGGGCGCCTTAAGGCCCCCTTGTGGGGTACAGGGGCAAAGCCCCTGCTGTACAAATTTAGGTTTCTGCAAGCCTAAAAATGTGTGACAAAGAGTGAAAATGAGTACCGATTTCCATGGGTCCATGAAATTCAACACCAGATAATTACCAAAACATCACAGAATGTATCAAAAACACCAATGCATCATTAAACTACACCTATAGGATGTTAGATCATATTCACATATTACCATCTATATTGATAGAAAATTGAATGATTTATGTCTAGTATTTCAGACTGCATTTTTCGGCGGCGGCGTTGGTCAAGAGGACGGTTATGTCATATTAATTCATTTCATAAAATTTATTTGCATTGCAACCAGAACTTCTGGAAGAGGTAAAACGATATATTTCACTATTACAATAAAATTGAATACGCTATGTCTAATAAAGTTTCTATAAATAGCACGACAATTGTGGAGCGTCTACATGTTGTTGAAAAAACAATACCAACAAAACTTGGAGAATGTATGTAATTATGATCTAACACCTTGCAGATGCTTTATCAATGATACATTGGTGTTTTCGGCACTTTTGGGGGGTGTTTTCGGTGTTTCCGATAATTCGATGGACAGGATTTCCATGTCCTTGTTACATAATACACATCTCGCAATCCCTTCATGTAGATCAATAGTCTTTCTAACGTTCTCAGATATTTTCTCCCCTTTGTCATCCCACTATAACCATTGTCAATTCCAATTGTAGGAGGTATTGGATTTTTGAACGATATTCCATAGAGAAATTTGCTTTAAAAATGTAAATTTAAACGAACAGTGATTAATCTCATAACTCCTATAAGCAATACAAAATAGATAGTCGGGCAAACACGGACCCCTGGATACACCAGAGATGGGATCAGGTGCCTAGGAGGAGTAAGCATCCCCTGTCGACCGGTCACACCCGCCGTGAACCCTATATCCTGATCAGGTAAACGGAGTTATCCGTAGATGTGAGTATATATAACACAGAAAGTAATACGGTTGGCGCTTCTCTGTAAACAGCTTTCGATCTATCTGCAAAATTTTGGCAGGTGCGCCTTAAAGTGGTTTGGTTTTTTACATCTACATGACAAAGAACTTACCAAACTGAGCAAAGGAAAATCCAATGCAGATGCATACAAAGAACAAAACTAGGATAATTCCTCTTATCATGTCGGATAGAAAGCAGAGTACCAACTCAAAAATTGATCAAGGGTCTGGATTGGGTTTTATACAGAAGCCTCAGCTACGTGATGATTGAAAGGTGACCTTAACTGTAGTCACGACACATGTTGAACAAGCTGTTTACATAATGTTTTTATGTTTAGTGAACAAATACCAGCTGCAGCTAAACATGATTGATCATGTGCATGGAGTTCAAGTAAGACAACTCTTAGTACAAACCAGTGATCGAAATAACTGGTAAAGTTAAATTGATTATCTACTCTAAATTGATGCATACAAGATTTCTAATGTTTAAATGTCATATTGACATCATGATTGGGCTTGCTTTCGATGTAAAACAAGTCGTAAGACAAATGATTATTTCCCGTTAAATATCAATGATAAATCTTAGTTATGAAATTACGATTGATCTGTACATAATTTTCGTAGTTGAATATCAATTGTAAAAGACAAAATAAAAAAGACGCAATATACAGGGTGTAATATAATAATGATTTCAACAGTAAAAGCAAATCGTGATTCAACATATGAATATGCACGACACAAGAATGTTAAAGTTTGGAATTTACTCTCTTGTAACATTGACAATTTGAGGCTTGAAATTGTTCACGATTTTAGCCGTTGTCATTCCATTGTATAACCTTGATTAATTATTTGTCATTCATATATATCCGTCCTCGTCTTCTCACTACTGCAGTGTACTAGCTGTGTTGAGTAGTTATTGGATTTATACTTTAAATACACTTATAAACGTTAAGGAATCATCTACAGTTTCCAAATGTAACTGTTTTACATTTGTATACTCTACTTTCACTATCATATTCGTTGAACACCATTTTTCATTGTCAAAGAAACATGTTCGCCTTCTTCAAGAAGAGGGGATGCATGATCAACAAAATTGTAATTGTTGGTCGACGATATTCATTACCCACAAAATCGATGAAACCACAACATTTTTGGTACTCTGAATTTAAAAAAAAATGTCAATGGTGTATGAAAAGTACACGTGTGATTTACGGTAATTCAATTCATTTCAAGTCGGAATATTGTGATTACGATTTTTGAACCAGAACAGAGAGTGAAAAGGTCTTTTAAAATCTTAATTTTATGACAATGTTAGGTCACAGTTTGTTGCGCTTTACATCATAAATATTCTACAAATTCAAATTGAAATATGCACTTTGTAATCATGTCTGACAGAAATCATTTGTTTAAGAATTTCAATTAACCTCCTTACCACAGTTACATGTAGAAGTGATAAGCCTGTCAAATATTGTCAAGGAAATATAACAAACAGTTCATAAAGCAAAGTTCTTGAAGTTACAGTATATTTAATGAATCTTAATGGTAATATATACATACCTACGGAGGGGTTAATCCAATTCTGTTTTGGATTCATGACCTTGATTTGTTGTTGCTACCCACCCTTTTTTATGGGCAGACAATATTTTTATGCTAGTCTTTTTACATATGTGTACTATGTATGTAATAGGGGGTCATCTTGTTAGACCCCTTATCGGATGTTTTTATTTTGTGTATATATGTTCTCTTTCTCAATGTTAATTTTATAGATGTATGTAACTGTAACAGGGTGTCATCTAGTCATTTGCAGCATATGATCGTAATTTTTACTTGGTTTTAATAACCCCCTGTACTGTATATACTTTTCGTCATTACTAATTAAATGACATTCTCTATTCTCAAACTTGTTTTGATTTTTTCTGATTTGAGCAAAAAACAAGTGCAGTCCACTTGGCTAGTGCTTTTGAGCTAAGGATCATAAATATCATGAGATTAGAAGAGGTTACATCCCACTGTACAAACATGATACTATGTAGTTTGTAAGTTGATATATTTCATCAATGATTATGATTACATCACAATTACAACTTTGTAGGGAAAAAGTGAAAACATGACATAGGAGGGTCGTTCTTGTTTAAAAACGGCACCATAGATTGCACACCACTGTTACATGTAGTTACCGTGTTCAAAAGTATATCGGGTTGATGTAACCTAGATGTTCAAACGTGAGACGAGTCTTGTCGTCTACATCTATGAAGTTCAACTAGCTATATTTTTCCAACAGTAGCCGTTCAAATGGCTGCTTTGATAAGAACCTTACTCCGTATGCCTGATCAAGATATAGGGCTCACGGCGGGTGTGACCGGTTGACAGGGGATGCTTACTCCTCCTAGGCACCCGATCTCATCTCTGGCATATCCAGCGGTCCGTGTTCGCCCAACTCTTAATTTTGTGTTCTTTATAGGTGTTATGAGATTTATCACTGTTCGTTATCTTCACCTTTTCATTATAACACTTAAAGGAATAGTTATACCCTCCACAACAAGTTGTGTGTGTGTGTGTGTGTGTGGTGGTGGTGGGGGGGGGTATACTGGAATCGGGTTGTCCGTCCGTCCGTCTGTAGACGCAATGGTTTCCGGGCTCTAAAGCATTATCCTTTCCACCTACAGTCACCATATCATACATACGGACTACCCATGGGATGAAGATGTTCCCTATCGATTTTGGGGTCAAAGGTCAAGCGCACTGGACATCGAAGTAGCAATATGGTTTCCGGGCTCTAAAGCGTTATCCTTTCCACCTACAGTCACCATATCATACATACGGACTACCCATGGGATGAAGATGTTCCCTATCGATTTTGGGGTCCAAAGGTCAAGTGTACTGGACATCGAAGTAGCAATATGGTTTCCGGGCTCTAAAGCGTTATCCTTTCCACCTACAGTCACCATATTATATATATGGACTACCCATGGGATGAAGATGTTCCCTTTCGATTTTGGGGTCAAAAGGTCTAAGGTCAAGCGCACTGGACATCGAAGTAGCAATATGGTTTCCATTTAAATTCTTTAACGGCATTTTTCATCGCATGGAACACCCTTTGGGAGATTGGGGTAAGCAGGGGGTATTCTTAGTGAGCATTGCTCACAGTACCTCTTGTTTTGTTTTGCACCTTTGATAGAAGTATTTTAGAAACATCTTTTAATTAATTGCAAAACATAATTGACACGAGTCTGTTACATTCCTGTTTTATGAGAAAATTGGTATGGATACTTGGTTAAAGTAGGTATCATCCCTGATGACTTTCAAAATCATTAACATGAAGATCAAAATCACTCTATGTAGATGAAATTATTTAGCGAATAAAGTGGGTAAGAACATAGTTGGTTTCGAATCTTTCTGATTTGTACACTATACCTCTCGCTTTATCTATGAAACTGCACAATGTGTTCTTTGTAACATGCAAAAATGAAGAAAACATAATTGGGATTTTACACTTAAAATCATCAACATCGAGCAGTTCTCTGTAAAAACATTAATTCATCTCCGAGTTACAGAACATACTATGATATTTATAATCTTTAAATTGTGAAGGAATACCACAGTATGACTGGATTTCATTCCTTACTTTTGATTTTACTTTTTCTATATATCGAATGCACAAAGAAAGACAATCGTCACCGACAAATGACAGATTCGTCAGTAAGAGTTATCCTGAGAAGAATGTCCAGGTACTTGGTCTCCCGTTGATATGAATTTCTGTAGACATATTGAAGTATCACAAAGTATTAAATTGGTTAATTAATTTGATCCTTAATCACATGTAGGTTGTGGTACTTGGATATCACATTTCAAGTAGTATGTCCGACTGATCGAGCGTGTTTTATTAAGTTTGATATGTAATTTAAACAACTGTCACATAGTTTATCTTAATTTAATGTAGAAAGAGTTTTAAAAAATGTTTCTTTTCCACATGTGATTAATGTCTTTGTCCTCTCTGAATAGGAAAGAACGGTTTGACAGTTTACTTGTTCGTGTATGTTGTTGGTTCATTTTAGTGCTCAGTGGCGTAGCTACACAGTAGGCACTGTATGCACGTGCTTACAAATATTTTCGTTAAATATTTATTACATATTACGAAAAATGCTCCCCAGATCCCCTGCTTACAAATATTTCAAACCTAGCTACGCCACTGGTACTTCATGTGATTTTTTCGCTTGAACCTGTATCTACTTTACAGACATGAAAGTGCGTACCATCTGTCCTTCTGTGTTTAGTAAACCAGAGGTGATAAAGAATTAGATGAAAAGTGAATATAACGAACATTGATCAATCTCATAAATCTCGTAAAGAATACAAAATTAAGAGAAGGGCAAACACGGACCCCTGGACACACCAGAGATAGGATCAGGTGTTTAGGAGGAGTAAGTATCGTCTATTGGCCGGTCACATTTATCTTGATCAGGTAAACAGTAAGCCACAGTCCAAATCAGTATGTAAAGAACGACCTAACAGTTGGTATGAAACACGCTAGACAGCATTCAACCTAACTACGGGTTGTATTTGCAAATAAAATCATTGTAACAGCCATATAATTTGTGAAATGCTGTCACGTTTGTGTAAAACAGTGTTACTTCTTATACTTATGTACATTTTACGACTTGTTGAGATTGATTAAGTCTGTATATTATACTAAACTCTGGATACTTTATATCTTAAATTGCTAGATCTGCATGGTCAAATACAACAGCGTAATTTTTCAAAGCGAAGAAAACATACTCTATTAGCAACAATCTTACATTTGAACCAGGCTAAGCTTAATATTTTTAAAAATAGACGATCACATAAAGTGTATACACATCTCAAACACATACGTGTGTGTGTGTGGAGAGAGAGAGGGAGGGGGAGGTTTATAGACGTAATTGTAATTCCATTTATTTATATAAGCGTTTACGTCATTTGTGCTGATAATACGCAGCGTTACACAGAGAACAAACATAACGCACGTTAGACCAATAAGAAAATCCTCGCACACCTTTATGTATTATTTTACTGAAGCACGATGTATGCTAAAATTTACATTTAACTCTTATACATGTACATACGTTAAATTCAGACGTGATTATTTGAAGGTAATTGTAATATTTCATTCCCTAGTATTCTCGGTGTTAGACTTTCAAAAAGTTGTTTTGTTTGTTTGTTTGGTTACTTGTTTGTTTTACGTCCCAGCAAGAAATTTTCACTCATATTGAGACGTCACCAGCTGTAGGTGAAGTATTATAAATTTAGACCTATGCTTAGCGTTCAGGATCGTAGCAGCGAGGGTTCTTTAACGTGCCAACGCCTGCCTCGACGTCCGTCTATAGGTGATTCTCACTTCTAAACGCCGAGCGTTAATCACTACCCATGTTTGTGTCTTAGGTTTGAGGCGGTCATGGCACGAGCGGGGCTTGAGCTCATGTCCTCCTGGTTACGAAGCGAATGCTTTACTACTGAGCTACCGCATCTGGTCAAAACGTTGTAACAGTCATAGAATATCTGTGAATTATTTCTTCAATATAATTCTTCGGATTATTATTGTAATTTCCGTTATTGTTTAGTGTTGCATTTTGATGTCATTGTAAATTATTGTCAAATGAACCAAATCATAGCAATTTCCAAAATCATGTAAATGTGCATAAACGAAAGAGTAGAATCTGAAAAACAAACGCTGTCTTACATTACATGTGTTTGTTTGTCCATCTCTCTATTTTGCATTATTTATTAGAGTTATGAGACTGATCACTGTTCATTGTCTTCGCCTTTCATGTATTACAAATTTAACAGTTATTTAAAAGCTCTTTTTGTAAACAAAAAAGGCTGGGGAAAATCTTATTCATGACGTAGTAATGCTTAATTCAAGACACCTATAGAACAGAGAAATTGTTTGGGCCTTTTTATGTACGCAATCGTACCTTGTTCGTTAAATAGCGGTCTTCCTTTGTTGTGTCGTTGTTCTGTGTCCGCAGTGATGTCTTTAACTCATCATCATTTAGTCGTAAATATAATTTGTTTTGTACTATTCAATATGTGCCATAATTAGGTAATGATACATACAGAATGAAGTATTTTTAGATTATGGAATGTTGAAATATAACCAATATTGACCTCATTTGATTATAATGAATGGCCTTAAATAGACATTTCAAAAATAGACAAAAAGCACCTCCCAGGCTATGTTAATCACCATAAAGCATTTTCAGCCATTTTGAATCCGTGTGAAACCAGGATTTGGTTTTTAGAATACACTTATAGTCAAGCATCCGGATTTTGTTGCATTGTAATCATACACGTTCCTCTCAATTATTCTAATAGAATAATGGTTAGATTGCTCGCTTCGCAACTGGGAATTCCCGAGTTCAATCCCAGGCGTCTGCGCAAAATCGAATACAAAAGTCTTATACATGTACATCTTCCGGACGATACCTTCAAAACCGATACGATCATAGCCCAAATGCCAGATATTACGAATTCGCGACATTGTGTTTTACCTATACTTTTTGTTGTTACGACTTATTAGTGAAATATCGATCATTCGATTGCGCAAATTGTATACTAGCACAAGAAGAAATAGGAACTATATTATTTCAAAAATTTAAAAGACGATTTCCTGACAGGGGAAATCCTACAAATCTGACCTATTAAACTCATCAAACCGCTGTTAATAAATTCGTTAAAATATCTAAATGCTAGAAATTAAACGCTTTATATATATACATAGGACTGTCGGACATAAAGAAACACGCCGATACACCCAATAGGATTGACCAGGAAATTGTTTAAAAAATTTGTTTTGTTCGGATATTCTAAAACAAATTCACATTGAATGTTGTCAAGAGAAAGACAGGGAAACAGTTGTGTGATTAAAGACAAAAGAGAAATCAGCTGTCGTGATTATTGCCGGTACAGCTGTTTAGTGACGTTTCCTTGTTCTTTGTAAACGCCGAGTTTGTAAACATTTCACGTCGTAGATTCGATTTATACGCAGTTTTCCTCCATTAACAAATTAATTTTTTTCCGATGAAGCATTTAATTAGCTTACTCTTTCTTAGTATGCACTGTATATATAAGTTTGAAATCAATTTTCAATAAAAATAGAATTATACTATATGATTTTAATTAGTTACTGTTAATTTAAGGAATACCTACAATGGCTCCGGTCATTTCAAAGCCAAATATTTTCTGTTAAAAACAAGAGGCCAACAGGCTTTTCTGTCACCTGAGTAATATTAAGTTAAAAATATCACTAGTCCAAAGGACCATAAAATCTAGAAAAATCAATCCTGTTCTACATACTAATATTCAGCAACAGTATAAAACAAGATGTATTATTATACTTTCATGTAAAATACTCGAAACTGATTGGTCGAGAAGCATTTGAAAAAACATATTGTTACCCTCCGAGAACAGAAAGCACGCCCTCCAGGGTGATAGTATCTAGCAAATGGTAACAGTACTTGACAACGGGTGATGTTATAAATCAAAGTACTGAAAGACGGGGTCAAATTATTCAATGCATAACTTTCTGAAATGGTGCAGTAATGCTAATATGACAATTCATATGAAAACTCTCCAGACAAATACTTTAATCAGAGATAGGTCTTGAATTGCAGATTTACGTACAACTTTCTATTCGTGTTTTTGATATAAGAGAAGAAGTGTTCAAAATTGAAATTTTCTTGAAGTCTGTTCCTTTTTTATGGTTTTGAGGCCAAAACGAATATCTAAACGAATGCTTGTATTGTGACCTCCTAGTCTTATGTCCAGTTTTGTTTAATCAATATGATCCAGAACTCGATATTCTTGGTTATCATTTCCCCGAGGTAGTTCCTTCCTTATTAAACCTCAATATTCTTGGTTTGTATCTTATAGTGTGAGGGTCACCATTTTAACTTGGGCACTTAGCTCTTCAGCTATTTATAGCTAATTCAAGTGCTGAACTCTTGTGAAAAAGCATGAATGCTATAATAAAGTAAATGAAAAGAAATATAGATAAAGGTATGGAACAAAGTTTACTATGTCAACAGAACAGAAATATATCATATGATAATTGACATATGACAGTATATGTTTAATAGCTTATTTTTTATGGACCAACATAATGAAACCTAATGTTAAAGATAAAATTGATAATGACATACTTTGGAATTGCACAATACAACCTGTCAATAACACATGAAAGGTTAAAATCAAGTGGATATGTAAACACTCCCAATTCTTTCTTTAGTAAAGAAAATTTTCTAAATTACCAAAACTGTAAACAAGAACATGTAAATTGTAAACATTGTAACAAAATTGGTAACATAGTAATTTCAAATTTTTTGACACACGTTAGGACTAGAAGTTTCCTATGCAATAAAAGATAGTCAATCATAAATATACAAGTCCACAAGCCAGACATCTTTTTGTAAATAATATAATATAAAAAGCCGTAAATTATATAATTTCAAAATATTATGCATCAAAGATGCGTATGGCCGAGTTGTAGTTTGGAAAATTAAGCACGCTTGCATTCACGAAGTAAAAACATACATGCACGTATCTTATATAGTTTATAAGTATGAAGCTTTGAATTGCCGCAATAGGTATTTAATGTAATAATGACCTTGACCTTTGGATTTCAAAAGCAACATGAATCTTGAATGTCATCAGGATTTGAAGTCTGATAAACATGCACCAGCAAGTAAAAGTTAGAGGCAATCTCAAATCTACAGTATATAGTGAAAAAGAGACTTTGACCTCAAAATAAATAAGAAAAACGTCCAAAAGAACTCGCCTGCACAGTTGTCGGGGGGTAATATTGTTGATTTGCATTAAAACTATTTTTTGCGTGCATAGAATAAATAACACGACAAACTCCGGATACATTCGCATAGTCTTGGGTTTCTTCTGTTAAAAAAGACCGGATGTAAACAAAGTAAGAATATATAGTTGAATGAAAACAACAATCGTTTCTTTTTGAAAGATAATTCACATTCATCTAATAAATCAATAAAAAATATAAAAAAAATAAAAAGATTGTTTTTTTCAAAATATTAATCTTATATTTTTCAAATCTCTGTACAAAATTATCAGCGCAATTTATGCACTCTTTTCTTCCACGTAGATTCAATTCATGTGTTCTTGGCACGGCTTCCGTTTTGAGGCCTCGACTGACAGTAAACTAATAGACGGGGTCACGTGACCCCGTCTAAGAAATTATCATATGCGTCAAATTTATGCGCGTACAGTTCGCCGTAGATTGTTAGACGACGTCATGTGAGCGTTTGTAATAAACATGAATACCCACATCGATATACGAAAAATCGCATGACAGTGATTGATCAAATGTCAAAAGACGCAAGTCTTTCTGCTTTGTTGTTTATATAACATTCAGTATAATAAAACAAATATTGCATGTAGTTGAGGGTAGCATTGAAAATTTTCACCCCTCGAAAAACCATTGTCAACCGAGGCTACGCTTACAACTCAAATACCTTCCAATGTGCTTAAATTGATGTAAGACTTTCTTTACATAACATAGAATATGTAACATTAACACGATATGACTAATTTGGACCCATCCTAGTGTCCAAACCCTGAGTATGTGAAATCACAATTTTGGTATATTCTTCTCTGCTTTTCCTAGATATGCATTTAGCTTTTATGCTGTATCAACAAACTTAAAGAAGTCTTTCAAATCATAAACAACTGATAAAGACAATGATCACTATAATCATTTTGGCCCCCACCCTGGAACCAAAACCCTTACTCCCTGAGATAATGGGATTCGTAATTTTGGTATAAAAAAATACCCATTAGTTTCAATTCAGTATAAAGAGCATTAAAGAAGTGTTTTACACATAAACGCTATACACCAAGTTTGGCCCCGTCCTGGGATCAGAACCTCTACCTCGGGGATTATGAAATTTACAATGGTAAAGACTTTCTGCTCTTCGTGAATATGCATTCACTTTTTGTTAAGATGTGCAGCTGTAGAGAAGAAGATTTTTGAAAATTGGTTAATTGTTCGCAGTATTTACTCCTCCCCTAAGGCCCCAGGGATGAAGCAGACCTCAAGTTTGAAATTGATGTCACGACTGTTCCAAAGATGCTTCCCATTGAATTTGAAGATAATTAAGATGGTTGTTATCAAGAACAAGTTAAAAATGTTCAGTTTTTAACACATTTAATCACTGCAAATTTTGGCCCCACCCTGATACCTAAACCCTACCATGGGGTCATGAAATTTTGAACTTTGGTAACGGGCTACCTGCTCATTTTAAATATCCGTATAGTTTCAATTTAGTGTCAATAACATCAAAGATCCTTTTTAAATAATGTTTACATATAAATACTAATATTAGATTTGGCCTTGCCCTGGAGTGAGAACCTCTACCCCAGAGATCATGAAATTTACGAATTAAATGTGGAAGAGACCTTCCAGCTCTAGATGACTTTACAATTAGTTTTCCTTACAAACATGCTGTTGTAGAAAAAATGTTTGAAAATTGGTCAATTTTTGACGGGTGCAGATATCCTGAAATTTACAATTTATGTCCCCCTTGGATGCTTCAAACCAAATTTGAAAAGAATTTGAATTGCAGTTATCAAGAAGTTATAAATGTTCAATTGTTAACGTGCGTCGGACAACGCATGACGAAGGACACAGACCAATTGCAATAGGTCACCTAAATGCACTGAAGCCACAACATAATTCGAGTTTGCTCTACTCCATTCGAATTGAAGACGGAACTGCAATGTCCATTACGTGTACCTTATGAATCATTTATGTTTGTGACCAATTATATCTTAACCAGATTATTTGTTGAAGGTATCCTTAATTATAACTTGATGTATACTGTTAGAGTGACTATTTGAAATAAATCAAACTGTAATTTACTTCACATACATAGATCAACAGGATGACTGGGAAAGTATAATTGCGATAAAGCAAGATAGTTATTGTTCTTAATCAAGGTTTTATCCTTATAAGTACACATATCTTATGAATTAAAAATTATTTACACCTAGTTAATCCTAGAACCCCACCTACATTTAATCACTATGGAGATATTTCTAATCACGTTATTTGAAGTGTAGAGGATGTCTTATAACAAGTGTTACAACTAAGTACATTTAGGAAAGTGTTGTGGAATCCCATCTCTCAATCATCTCTCGTCTTGGATGTTTGTAGTTCTCATAAAACTGGCAAATTATCTTGTAAACAACTTAAAAATCAATGGACATCAATGAACATGTAATCAGGTAAACATTTGTTTAACGTTGATGATACATTATGTATTACACGATTTGAGAGAAAACTCAAGCCTATATAAACCTTTACCCTGAACGCATTCATTGTCTCCCCTTCCAATCCACTGGTGTTTACTTACTACCATTTTCCAGAACCCTACCTTCTCTCATAAAATCGACAATGTCACGATCTTTGTGCATTCTTGCCCTCACATTTGGATTTTCAAGCGCTCTTTTTGATGGTAAGTAGTAATACTTTAAAGCGTTAAGTTATAAATTCTTTCTTCATCCTAACCAGGTGCGTCTTTCCACGCAATGCGTACGTGCTTCAGTGACTTCATCTGAAAGCTTAAAGATTTTGTGTGACCATGACTGATGTTCAGAACAGCTGGGAAGCAAGTACTGACCAACACATAACCGAGACAGAATACTGATAAATAAGTTGATATTACAGGGGTTACAAAAATAAGCATTTCTCAAATTCTATAATTGTCATTATAACGATCTGATTATCCAAATCAACCTGTCATTGGGTCAAATGCTGTCTGATGTGTTTCATATCAAATGTAAGATCTTTCTTTAAAAACTAATTTTGACTACGGATTACTCCATTCACGTGATCAAAATATAGGGCTCACGGCGGGTGTGACCGGTCGACAGGGGATGTTTACTCCTCCTAGGCAGCTGACCCCAACTCTGGGATGTCCAAGGGTCCGTGTTTGCCCAGCTCTCTTATTTTGTTTTGTATTCCTTTTGGGAGTTGAGATTAATCACTGTTCGTTATCTGTAACCTTTTATGTATGTAGATAAAAAATGGAAATATTTTGAAATAAATTGAATCAAATGAAGTTTAAAAATTGCCTTGTTTCAGAAAATAATATGTGAACAAAAATATAATGCTACATTGTATAACACAGAGAATTGGTCAAATTAAATTTGAAATTCTACGAAAAAGATCATTTTCCTTCACATTTTAGAATATTATAATTATTATGTAGTTATAAATATTTCTAAATAAAATTTTCCAGAATTGCATTTAATGTTTACAGTATTATAGAATGTTGATGAGTAAATTTTTTCTTTTGTTTTTCTTTTTAGATTATTATTTTTATTCGCATAAACAAATAGCTCAAAATTCGACCTGCTAAAAATACATCCTAACAAAAATTGAATCTTTAATGAAAAACATCATATCCATCATAAAACTAGTGTACATCTTATCTCACTCATAGCTGTCTCTACAAGGTAACAGCTAGTGTGAACATGGTGTAGTTTGTAAGTCTAGCTTAAGCAATGTACGGCAATTTACAACGAAAAGGTTAATTAACAGCAATATTAGAAGAGAACTTGCTTATCTAATCATTGCGCCTTGAATATCAAATAGAAAAGCACTTCGTGTAGTAACTGTAATGACAGCGAACCAGTGACCTTTTGCGGTGTTCGTCGTTATTTTTAGAGACAGTGCACTATTCCTGGGACATTTACCTCGGCTTTTATCCTTGTTCATTATGTCAACTCAAATTAATGCAAATTTAAAACAAAGCTCATTATCATTATTGGTTTTATAGAATATGCTGTGAACAGTTGGTTTTGTCAGTGAATATCAAATGTTTGAAACAATATACAAATAACAATCCACTCAGTTACCGATATTTTATGTCATTATTAAAAATTCGTCATTTCTATTCAGTGAATGTTACATGTACATGTATGTTTCTATTTACCTGTACATGTATACCAGCTCAAACTAACTACGTTAAAAGCATTGTAATAATTGCTTCATTATGAATTCGACGAGCCGTATTTTGATTATAAATATAGTGAGTGCAAAGCCACTTTAAAGAATAATGAGAATGAATTACGATTTTCGACATTTCACAATACCGAAAATATTTAATTTAGCACGACTTTCTGACGAATTTTTTCAATCCTCTGATCAGAAAGACAGATATTGGATAAATACAAGCGTGGACATTGTAGTTCTGAAGTTTTTATAGCATGAATACATCACAATGTAACTACTAGGGTTATCACCTTTGGAGGCATACTAGCATAAACATTAAGAACATATGAAATGTCAAATGTAAACGATACGTTCAAACTATCACATAAGCTTTACATCACTATTTTTGGACATCTACATGTATTCTTATAAAAAGAAAGAATACTAATTTTCAAATGATTCTTAACTTTGTCACATCTATAAATCAAAATCTGTTACAACTGTTTTTCTTTATTATAGGAAGAAATAGAAATGGTTTAAACGGTATGAACAACGGCTTGAATGGTTTGAACAGTAACGGCTTGAATGGTTTGAACAGTAACGGAATGAATGGTTTGAACAGGAATGGATTCAACGACAACTGGATGAATGGCCTGAACGCGAACAACTGGATGAATGGCCTGAACGCGAACAACTGGATGAATGGCCTGAACGGGAACAACTGGATGAATAATCTTAATGGCAATAACTGGATGAATGGCCTGAACGGGAACAACTGGATGAATGGCCTGAACGGGAACAACTGGATGAATGGCCTGAATAGCAATGGTCTTAATGGATTAAACAACGGGTTGAACGGTGGATCCCTAATGAATACTGGGCGTGGGAGAACCATGTACGGATAGACGGATTGAACCGTTTGAAGCCATAGATAGAAGAAAAATAAAAGTTCTCAATTTGATTTTGTGTTTTAAATATACATATAGCAGAAGCAGAAAATTGTTAATATATGTTTCATATGCATCAATGACGAAGTTCGATGAACATATTGACAAAGGGGTTAAAAACAACAACAAAAGAAAGAAAGATATGTGGGTAGTGTTTGAAAGTAAGAATTTTTACTTTCATTTTCAGCGATTTTGCATAAATATGTATGGGCCTTTGTGTAGAAAAATAACTTTTGCATACTCTCCATTGATGTTTAAAGAAAATATTTCAATACATGTATTCAGGATTGAAATATGTCTAATCATAACCCGACATAATTACATGACATCGTACCATTTGTACGCAAATATTCAAAATGTCTTTTCCCCCCTGACTATTGACTGGATATTGGGTTTTGAAATGTCATGTAAAATGTTTCACTCAGTCCATATCAAATGTTTGTTTTGGAAGGTCCACTCCGACTGCCCGTGAGCTGCATTAGGATAAGTACTACATGGATACATTTGTACTATTTCTAATTCAGTAAGATGTTACGGTGTTTTACTGTAATTGTATATGTGTGAATCTGGGTAGGTGGGGATATGTGTATAGGAAGACGTGTGTCCCCACGGCCGAACAGGGTTCTAGATCTATCAATTATCAATGCTCTCTCTCTCTCTCTCTCTCTCTCTCTCTCTCTCTCTCTCTCTCTCTCTCAATAAGAATGATGTTTTGTGTTAAATTAACCTCGCACGAAAATATATACTTTGTTTAATATAAATGTAGTAATACATTACACGAAATTCACAGTGTAATTCGTTGTGCCTTTTTAAAACTACCCAATCCTTGATGACCGGCGGCTTATCATTGATCACCACACAGGTAAAATTGGGGGGGGGGGGGGGGGGGGGGGCGTTAACTTAAAGTTGGGTCTTTAAGAGAAGCTGTCAGTAATCATGGAGAATTTTGTTGGAAAGTGCAAAAATAATTTATTGAAAAATTGTACAATTTTATGCAGTGTTATTGATAAAATCATTGAAAATGCATTTGTGAGTCACTTAAACTCAAATAACAGAGTTATTGATCACTTTGTTGTTACCATGGTAACAAGGACAAAGTCCTTGAAAAAACAGTGAAATATACCTCTTTAAAGTCCAAAATAAATACAATTAAGATTATAAGATGCATATTTTTGACCGGGTTGCACGAAGTGCAAATCCGGTCTATAGTATGGTGAAGTGCGGGCGGGCGGGCGGTTGGGGAAATTTTGTGAAATCAACTCCTCCTACAGTTTTTTATGTGCAACCTTGAAACTTTGCAGAAAGTAAGTATATATATTGAAGTTATACACTAGGTTTTTTGAAGTCTGACCTTTGTCGAATATGGGCGCTACAGCAAAAAGTTGTTACTAAAAATAGAGTTCAACTTGAAAAAGGTAAATGAGATTATCTTTTGTGGTTAAATTTAGTTGCACTACCTCTGAGGAAAAATTCAATTATATATGAATGTCAAATTTCCTGGGCATGAGTTGTAAATTTGCAATATAAATAGAGAAATTCTGTTTCTTTATCATATAATCATATTCAAGCACCTGAAGTTATTGTTCATTTTAGTTATTATTACTTAATATTACATATATCAGCAGTGCTCCAAGTTGCGAGTAAAACGGTCGCATTTGCGACCAGAAAAGCAATTTTGCGACTAGAGATTATAATTAAGTCGCATTTTCGCGAGTGAAGAAAATTTGGGCAACCAGTAAAATTTTAGAATCGGGGATCGGAAGTCTGAATAAATATTTTTAGTCTCGGTCAAAACAATCAAGATGGCGGGAAAACGAGGTTTAGAGCACTTTGGATTTATCAATAGTAAAAAACAGAAGCCTCAGCCTTGTACATGTAACAAAGAAATTCAAGAATCACACGGGGAAAGTTCTGCATCAAAAGATGGCGTAGCAATGTCTAAAGAGAAATGCAAAAGTAAAGGAAGAACCCCAGTCCTGAAATGGCGGAGGAAATTTTCGTGATGGCAAAATGTTTTGCAGAATTTGTGAGGCCAATAAGCCAGCAACGTCCACAATTTCTAGACATCCATTGTCCTATTTCGCCACGACCGAGTGTACATCTTTCAAACGTGGAAATGTGACTATTCACGGTAACAGTAAGATACATGTCGTTGTCCGTGACTGCATTATTAGCAGTAAGTCGAGCGGGGCAACAGATAACTACCACCAAATAAATCCCTACCCAAATTATTTACTCTAAATATTGCAACCCGGCCAATTGAGTCTTTGACCCATTTTTTTAGTTTAAGATAAATGAAAAAGGCTTATATAAAATTTTGTTGAAATAAGAAATTTAAATATCTCAGCGTAAAATGGTTTCCATGGCAACCAACATATCTTGCATTGTATACAGTCAAAAATTCATTAAAACAATATATTTTGAGCTAACTTTTTTCAGAAACGCAACACAATCAGACAAGGTCTTTCATATAGAAAGAAATAACAAATGTTAGATTTTTATTCAAAAAAATAAAATCAGTTAAACAACTTTTAGTTTTTTGTTACTGACCTGACCAAAAACACCTTTTTTTTTCATGTTCAGCTGCATTTTCGAAAATCTATCTAATTCGAAATCTCTATGAAGTGTATTGTTTTATTACATTTAAAATATGTATGTGTTCTAAAATATATGAATTACAGAATTTGTAATTGGAAAACGTGTGTGCTATACTCATAGCCAAATAATGATATAGGAATGGGATATTTGTTAAGAGGATCTATCAACAAAATACCCCCCCCCCCCTTCTTCCTTCTCATCAGAACAACAATCCACATCATTACCTATACAATATTTTGAAATACGAATTGCATTAAATTAGAAATTACATTGACCATTTGATAGACGATAAATTATTTCAGTGAGAATGAAATACTTTGAATACACAAAAAGTGCGTCACAATGCATGTTGAGTATGACGCAATATGAGGTGAAAGTGTGACGTCTTGTTATCAAAGTTTTTCTTATTTTCTATTAACCATCTACCTTATTTTTGGCATTTTTTCTGTGTTTGTTTGTTTACTATACATCTACAATACCCATTTCCCATGTTATCATGACATGCTATGTGATACATGATACATGTATTCTATCTTCATCCTTTTGAATTATGTATTGATTTTTATATTGTCAATATTTATCATACATATTGTATATATACTCATGTCCATCATTATACATACATGTAATCACCTTGTACCTTATTGGAGAAGGCTTATATAGGCTGCAAGCCTGCTGCCTAATCCATTTATGTTTCATACATAATAAAATATTGTTTAAATTCAAATTAAAGTGTGACGTCAGCATTGATACTGATTGAGTGTAGAAATGATTTAGATATTTCTGTTAGGCAGATCTTTGTTTTTTAAAGAGAAACAAGTGTTCTACAATAGATATACTTCGAATCTTATTTACCGGTGTTTACTTTTAATTTACTATTTGTCATTGAGACAGTTTGTATGAATTTGGAATGATTACATGAATTCTAACTTAATTTACAGAAAAATAGGCAAATCTCTACATCACCTTTCAAATTTCCTGTTAAATGAATTCCTAATGACCATCCAGAATTTTTTATGATGTCTGCTAAGTGATATTCATTCATTTCTTCCTTTAATTCTAGAGAGTTCGCATCAAGGGGGATAATAGGTGTGTAAAATAGTAGGCACTAGAGTAGAGTTTTGAGGGGTTTTACAAAAAAGGGTAAATTGTTTAACTGTTTTTATTTACTATATTGGTAGTATAAATAGCTGTCTTAAAAATGGCATGTAGAATTAATGTCAGTCCTGCTGCGTTTCAGAGCAAATAGTGTCTGAAATGAAGTCATAAATGCTCTTTTTACCTTAATTTATGACTTATTTTTAAGAATAAGCAAGAAAATACACATTTTTTTAATCACAAGTACAATAATCTAAGTGCTTTCTTGAATTTCCATTCACTGTACATTGTTGGGAAATTGTTTTATTAGAAATATTTGTGAAAAGATTAAAAACTCAACATCTAATGATTTAACTGTAGGTACGGTCCGTTGCCATGGAAACACGATGCATGGTTCCAGTAATTTTCACTTTTTTAACATTTACTATCACCATACACAATAGTGTGAGAGTTTCGTTCAGATTTGTGATTTTTGCACTTTCCACTTTTTTAAAGACAATTCTCAATTGTTACTGACAGCTTCTCGTAAAATAATCATCTTCCTTGTGTACAATCAGTAATCTTGATAGATGAATTAACAATACATTGAATAAATGAAAGGCAAACAAAAAAAAAAAAAAAACAAACAAAAAAACCAACAAACAAAAACATGATGAATAAATCCATAACGGAATACATTATTTTAAATACAGAAAAAACCCGTAAGCCGAATTTTTTAATGATAAAATCGGGGGAGATAACTCGCATTTGTTTACGGTACAAAACCGACCAATATTTTTAACAAATGTTACCGCGACGGGGACAGGTAACTGATAGTCATCCCGCGATGAGAACGCGGTTTACCTGAGTTACCTCTAGATTACTGCGTAAGATTTTTCCCATCGCGGGAACGCGGAAAACAAGAGATCCGCGTTGTCCGTACTGTAATTACCTGGTATATGCATCTTAAAGCATTTAGAAAAATCGACGTATTTTTTGGAACTTTGAGCGTTGCTTAGTTATAGTTTTCATCTATTATTATAAGCAAGAGCATTGCAGTTGAACCAATTGACTTTTGATTTATGTTCTGTTTTTAAGGGCAAACCTGTTCAAGTATAACATAAGAACTCAAGCTTGTTTAACTTAGAAGGACCCATTCACCATATCAACTGACAGGCGTGTGTTTAAGAACTTTAAATTAAAAGAACGCAATGCAACGATTATTAGATATATGCCCTCAACAAAACTATAAAAATAAAAAGAACAAACATTCTAAGACATACAAAATATACGTGTATTTGTTTATCAATATTTCATGATCACCTGCATATGGTTTTTAAGTCTCCCAACTGATTCCATACGCGAGAGCATGTTCTGCATATGATTAATTTTCAAATCTAGGCAGGTTAGTAACTAAGTCAACGTTATAGAGGTTTCATCAGTCTCGTTTAAAGTCAACACTTCGCAAATTCTATGGTCGTTATGTTAATGTAATTTGCAACTACAAGCTATCACTAAGTAAAATGGAAGCTGGCGTTTCATACCAATTTAAAATACGGATTCGACTATGGATTACTCCGTTTATCTGTTCAAGATATAGGGCCCATGGCAGATGTGGCCTGTTAACAGAGGATGCTTACTTCTCTTAGGTACCTGATCCTACCTTCTGGTACATATGTATGTAATGTATGTCCAGGGATCTGTGTTTGCCCTTCTCTTAATTTCCTTTTATTTTAACATGTCGGATTTATGATATTGTTCACTGTTTGTTATCTTCACTTGTTCATTTGAGCGAGCCCACTGAAATAAATGTTGTGTTCACAATGGATAAAATAATTCTTTTTTATTTTGGATGTCGTGATCATGAAAGCTTTTTCTGGAATTCTCAATATATTTGTTAATTTGTCTTTGAAAAGTAAGGCAGGTGCACGTCATATTACCACAGCTATTTTTACATATTGCACCTTGAATATTAAACAGAAACACGATATGTACTACTTCTAAATGAAAGTGACCTAGGTCGTTAATTTTAGTAATAGTATAGCTATTCAAGGGCCATTTCCTTATGCTTCATAATTTCAAATTGATGCAAATTATAAACAAGGTTTATAATTGGTTTTATAAACAATGAATTTTCAGGAATATTTATAAAATCATGCGCGCATTTGTTTGGAAATTATGCTACATTGATATTTCAAGATCTACGAAATTAGAATTTCCTTCAAAATTTGTTATCATTGGTTAAAATTCTATAAATGTTCAAATGAGGATTAAACATGATGTTACTTTTTTCTTTTGAATAATGATATTTATTATCAATGGCAGAGATGAAAAGCAACTGGCACTGAATATGATAAGCACAAATGGATCTAAAATTTTACGGGCGTATAATGTCAATCCTTAATTTTCATAGGGAATCAATTTTCATGAATTTCGTTGGCACCCCCTTCCAAATGAATTCAACAGTGCATTTTTCATTCATATGATATTCTAATATACAGAAACTATATTACTAAATTACATCCAAATGAAAGAGCAAATATTTGGCAGTCGACGAAAATTTGATCACCACGAATTTAGATGACACCATATTATTGATGCTCTAATTAAGTGTAAAAATCTATAGCATCTTTTTGTGTGTATTATTTTCAATTTTGTTATTTTGAAAATATTACTTAAAACAGGATTTTCTGTGCGCTGTTACCTATATTTCAAGAAAGGAAATACGTGAATTTTTGCAACAGTAATTTCTCTATACTGAACACTTTAATAAAAATCAGTGGATTTTATTAAAGCTCGTGTTTATTATCATATTTTAGCCATCAATATATTTTGGTTGATCTGTTCAAGTATAAAGCAAATTAAAACAACACATTAAAAAAAATTGCAGAATAGTTTGTATGGGTTTAGTTATTATTGAAATAGCATATTTGTCATAATTTGCTTTTCTGCAACCATACAGTCACTTATTCTACAGATCGATGTCCATATTAAATTTGAAATTCACTACAATATGATAAAATGGAAAACTTCTAAACATCCCTATATATTTCCTTGAAAGTGATACATGGCGGGTATAAGTCATTGAATTACATCGCTGGAAAGTCCCTTTGGGCTGATGGCCTTTTTTATGCACCACTTTTGTTTCCAATAAAGATTGATATGTATTCTATAGCATTATCACATCTGTGTTTTGTAAAAATATTGTGGCTGGGAGACCACTGTTGTGTAATAATTTATTGACCTGCATTTCTAGTCAAGAAACAGTTTATATGTCAACAATATCTTTGATGCTGGTTTGTCTCCCAGCCAATTCTTTTATTATTTTATGATTTACATTTTCTCGTCATTTAAATAAATGACAACTTTTACACTTCAACATGTTTTCTGTTATGATATTTGGAAACAAACAAAGCTGCTATGTTGCCTTGGATAATCAGTGAGGTTTTAACATAAATATTTTTATTTTGGATTTTTTTTTTCGCGTATTCACTGACCTTTGCGTGTTTAGAGAGTGTCTACAAACACGTTACAACTAAAGACATTCCAGATTGATTCGCACAACTGCATGAATGCATCCTTTAGGCATGCTTGTTTCGTAATTCTTAGTAAGGTATTGTCAAAGTCAACGTCTAACACCTTTCAAATCCATGTAATTAATCTAGCATATGTTTTGCTTTCAAGTTGCGTTATGTTTTACACAATTCGAGAAAAAACCAAAGCCTATATAAACCTTTCAATATGAAAATATCGCTGGTTCTCCTCCCCGATCCACTGGTTCCAACTGACTGCGATCCTTTTCACCCGAAAACCAACAATGTCAAGCTTTTTGTATCTTCTTTTCGTATTCGGAGTCTCAAGTGCTCTGTATAATGGTAAGTGGTGCTGTCAAGGTTAATAATATGCGAGGGTTTTGCATTTTATCACTGGCAAATCTGTAGTTTTTCATTTGAATTACCATTTACGTGGTGCTGAACCTTTTCATATTATAAGCTATTGTTCTTTTTTCTTGAATTATTGTACTGACATGTACTGCATATGGTGTTTTATATATCTCAACTGATTCGATACGCAAGAGCTTGTTTCGCGTATAATCAGTTTTTAAATCGAGACAGGCTACCGACAAACAAGTTAATGTTACAGTGGTTTTTATCAGTCTCGTTTAAAGTCATTTATTTCACAAATTCTATGGTTGTTATAACGATGTAGATTGCCAATACAGCCTGTCATTCGTCAAATGCTGTCGGATGTGTTTCATACCAATTGTTAGACCATTCTTATTACACTGATTCTGACTATGGAGTACTCCGTTTTCCTGATCAAGACCGGTCGACAGGGGATAGTTATTTCTCCCAGGCATCTGATCCCAGCTCTGGTATCTCTAGGGGTCCGTAGTTACCGAACTCTCTATTTTGTATTGCTTATAGGAGTGTTGAGATTGATCACTATTCGATATCTTCGCCTGTCATTGGGCTCACACCGGGTGTGGCCAGTCAACAGGGAATGCTTACTCCTAGGCAGCTGATCCCACCTTTGATATATCTAGGGGTCTGTATTTGCCCAACTCTCTCTTTTGCATTCCTTATAGGACTAATGAGATTGGCCACTGCTCGTAATCTTCACCTTTTCGCAAAATTCGAAAACCATACCATTTTGTTGCGACTACCGCCCAAAATAAATGCATTGAAAACAAATGCATTCTTTGAACACTGGATTGAGGTTTTTTGTGCATGTGGTTCTGTGTTTTATTCTGGTTTTGTTTTTAATTTTGTTGTTGGTCTTTCTTGTTTGTTTTTTTTTGTTTGTTTTTTTTTTGCAGTATGGATGTTTTAGTTACTGAATATCAAATCTTACCATTTATTTTTAAATGAAGTAAATGTGTATCTTTGGTATTAACAACGCATTTTATTTTGAATATTCACTACATGAATATTTAGATTTTATATTTCAACGTGCACGAAATAATCAATTTTGTCTTAGAAGATTTCAATTTCTAAGTGATTGTTTATGTTAACACGTTACCCCTATGTATTTATTCGTCTTTTGAATCACAAGTGTTCTTTATTATCGCCTGATACCAACATAACTACGATGAAGGCGATGAGAGTGTTGCAAAAGGAACTGAATGTGTTACACTTCGATGAACTGTGACATCGTGTAATATCCAATTTGCGTGCATTATTTTTACATTTATTTGAAAATGAAACAGGATTTGGTATAAGGTAAATGACCTTAGTTGAGATAGAAATGAACATGAGTGAATGATGAAATGGACTTAACACTAATATTACCCTTTAACCAAGATATAACTGGTTGTCCTCCCCGATTTACTGGTTCAAGCCAGCTGCGATGATTTTCGTCCTAAAATCAACAATATCAAGATTTTTATATCTTTTTCGTTTTTGTAGTTTCAAAAACTCTTTTTATGGTACAATATGTGGTGGTTAAAAAGCACAACAATATGTAGCGTTTTTGTGCATCTCATTTCTCTCAAAAGAAATGCATCCAGCGTATTGGCCATATTAAAGCTTACCGTGACATATGATCCCAGATTATATGGTCGTGTATGGAAGCTAACTTTTGGATTTAAAGCCTAGCGGTTTGCAAAGAAACAATAACTGCCTATTTGGACGCGGCCGCAGGGATCTAGGATCAAACCGGATGCGAATGAACGACCGATGAGACAACATAAAGTATTTTTGTTATGATCAGATCTATATCTCGGTAAGTTATAGATTTCAAGAGGGATCTTTGCTACAATTTCTGTCCTCGTTAAACTATTGATTTCAAGAGAGATCTTTGCTACAATTTCTGTCCATAACTATTGAATCGAAGGATCAAAAGAAAGATTATGTCGCTGATAAATCAGAGATGTTATGACCTCATTGACCTTTTCTCATCACGATGAATTTATTTTCTGTGTTTGTTATCAATCTAAAGTAAAAATGTTTATTTCAGTAATAAACCTGATGTAATTCTGTCAAGCAAAGATGGAGAATTATCATTCAAACATACGGCTATTGTAATATTATGTTTTAAATATACATTTGCTTCGAATCATTATCCAGGCAATAGAAATACGTACAGGAAGTGGTTATATTCAGGTATAAGTCTCGGTGATAAATTCTGTGAATGAAGCTTTGCTTTGGAGTCTGAGGTCATTTGGAGTCATGGTGTTTTTATCAGAAGAAATTTATATAACAGAATTAGTTTCACATAGATTATCAACAGATAATGTTATATACAGCACAAAGACTTCACAAAACTTCAAAGGTGTTTTAAATTTGTATCAGTTTCACAAATGTTTTCACATGTGTAAATGGCGAGTGACAGAGTTGTCCTAACTGCTATTACGATCATACATATACCGTATAAGCAGAATATTTATCGAGGATTTCATTTTGGCATTATTAGCGAGAGAGACGAGGTCGTTAAAATTTAATATCGCTAACAATTTATTCCATATCGGAGGTAACAGTTATCTTTCTTGGATTATGAAGTCGCTAAAATTAGTTCTTGCTAAATATACCCATTATCATTGAAAAATCGCTAGATTTGTGTTTCGCTAACATTTCACTTATACCGTATACAACATAAAGCTGTGTCTAATTCGAAGTTGAAAGGACTGACATTTTCTCATGAAAGCCTGTCTCATGATCCCAAAATACCCCACCCCATATCTTCAATCTGTAACTCAAGTCCCCTTAGCTTTCACGTCCAAACTAATCCTCTGAGTACTTTTCATTTGTTCAAATATACTGGTAGATATATACAGTATCTATAATAAAAATTGACTTTCCTTTCTTATTTTCTACTACATCATTCAATGCACAGAAAACTTTAATACTTTGAGTTTGTAAACATGTTATTTGTACCTGTTGAATCTGTATATTGTCGAACAATTTTGTTGTATTTTAGGAAGAAATAGAAACCGCTTAAACAGAATAGACAGCAATGGTTTGAACGGTAATGGAAGGAATAGTGTTGAAAACAGTGGGTTGAACAACAATGTCTTCAACAGAAATGGCTTCAACAGCAATCGCTTTAACAATGGCTTCAACAACAATGGTTTTAATAGCAATGGCTTCAACAACAATGGATTCAACAGTAATGGCTTCAACGATAGATTTAACAACAATAATTTGAACAACAACAACAATGGTTTTATTAATGGCAACGGTTTCAACAACAATGGATTCAACAATAATGGCTTCAACAACAATGCCTTCAACAACAATGGCTTCAACAACAATGGCTTCAACAGAAATGGCTTCAACAACAATGGCTTCAACAGAAATGGCTTCAACAACAATGGTTTCAATAGCAATGGCTTCAACAGAAATGTCTTCAACAACAATGGCTTCAACAACAATGGCTTCAACAGAAATGGCTTCAACAACAATGGATTTAATGGCAATGGTTTCAACTCTAACAGCGCCATCAAAAGTCCTGGTGGTGTGCGTGAGAGAATCATGTACGGCTAAATGAATGACTAAATTTTGAGAGGCAATCTAGCAAATAATAAATCTTATGAATGTATTCAAAACATGAAATGAATTCGTACATTTGATTATATTTTCTTGAAATTGGATGATATTGCACGATGAATGTAAGCTTCATTACCCATAGGCGTAGTTTGGGTTCGAATATTACCGAGGCAGGGGGTCTGGGGGGCTGCGCCCCCCAGAAGCTATCGACATTTTAACAACGTAAAAGGAGTTGTTGTTTTTTTTACCGAGGCAGCTACCTCGGTTGCCTCAATGGAAGCTACGCCACTGTTACCGGTATGTTAACCTACAGAACACAAACATTCCCTCGTTATACACCTACATGTAAGCTGTTATGAGATTATGATGATTTCAACTTCTCCATCGTCAACTTCCCATATTTATGTAGCAATATTCCATTATCACCTGCATATGATGTTTATATCTCTTAAATGACTCGATACTCAAGAGCTTGTTCTGCGTATGATTAGTTTTTAAATCAAAGCAGGCTACTGACAAACAAGTTGATGTGACAGGGGATTTAACAAGTCTCAATTAATGTATGCATTTCCCATTTTCTGTGGTCGTTATAATGATCTAGTTTGGCAATACAAGCTAAGATTGGGTCAAATGCTGTCTGACATATTTCATACCGATTGTTAGGCTGTTCTTGGCACACTGATTTTGACTACGGATTACTCCGTTTATCTAATCAAGATATAGCGCTCACGGCGGGTGTGACAGGTCGACAGGGGATGCTTACTCCTAGGCACGTGATTCCATCTCCGATATATCCAGGGGTCCGTGTTTACCTAATTTTCCATGATGTATTACTTATGAAAGTTTTGTGATTCATCACTGTTCGTTATCTTCACCTTCCATGTGCAATAAGTTTGCGGAATTGTATTGACGCCCCGAGTGGCAGATAGGGTGGAAAACGACAAACGAAAACCTGGTGTCATGTGCAACAAGAATATATTTGCTTCAAGAGCTCGAATCTCGACCATTTTAAAGATACCCAGTACTTTAACAATAAAAAATGATGGGGATTGGGATGACCCGGGATCCTTGCCCATTAGATTATATCAGGATATGGGGCTCACGGCGGGTGTGACCGGTCAACAGGGGATGCTTACTCCTCCTAGGCACCTGATCCCACCTCTGGTGTGTCCAGGGGTCGGTGTTTGCCCAACTATCTATTTTGTATTGCTTGTAGGAGTTATGAGATTGATCACTGTTCGTTATCTTCACCTTGCATTATTCAATGCATCTTGATACATGTATGTGCAGTATGAATGCATATATGGTTTAGGGGTCAAGACCTCAATTGTTTTAAATATATTTCAACAATCAAAAGATAGGGTTTGAGATGACCCAAGGACACTTACCCAAGAGAATATTCAATGTATCGTGACATATGCAGCAAGAATATATATTGTATATGGTATGGTTGTATAGTAACTATTGTGGTTTCTTTGTCAATTACACAAGTGTGACGGGGAATATATTTAAAGGCAAGCACTTGCGTGTAGGTATTACTGTCTTATGACAGCATCTAGTATAAATTATATAACAATATTTCCAAATAACAACTTGTATACTTGTATTGCTAGACTTGAATATCATTTGATGCATAAAAAATTAAGATAACGAACAGTTATCCGTAGTCAATGGATATACCAGAGGTGGGAAATATGTCATAAATCTTGAAAACCTGAAGATAATGAACAGTTTTCAATCTCGTGTTTGCTATAAAGAATACCAAATTAAGAGTAAAGCAAACATGGACCCATGGACATACCAAAGGTGATATCAGGTGCCTGGGAGGAGTAAGCATTCCCTGCTGAACAGTCATATTCGCCGTGACATGTATATCCTGATCAGGTAAACGCAGTAATGTAAAGAGAGCATGGTATTTATTATCATGTATAAGCTGTTTTAAGCAATCATTAAGACTGATGCTCACATTTTCGTTGTTACCTGGCTCAAGAAGAAGAAATTACTTAATGGTCTGTGGGTAACTGTACATCAACTGTACATGCCTGGAAATGCACACTTTTAGTGGAGACGAGAAAGTGGATTTTAAAACAGTTAAGATGACATTTTCTTGCCTAAATCATCTTTTCATATTTTGTCTGTTTCATTCTTATCTGAGAGAGAGAGAGAGAGAGAGAGAGAGAGAGAGAGAGAGAGAGAGAGCTTATATACAAATTGTTTATTGTGAATTCTATTAACCCTTTCTCTACCGTACCGGTCAATTTGACCGGTGGCGCGTAAAACAGGACTACGCAAAAAGAGTGCCTCTAAATCTCTGAAACTACGGGCATAAGATACATGTATATGATCTATATATCATATTTTTGGAAATGTTCTCTATTTTTTAACTATGTAAATACCAATTAATAAGTAAAGCCATTAGATTAACAAAAGCATTTAAAGTGAAGGATGGCTTCGTCTAAATATGACGCAACGCTTTTTTTTAATTATCATTTTCCTTATGAATTCAATATTTTTTATATTTTTGAAAAGCATATATTCCCTGCTTTTTGAAGATATAAAAATTATTTTTGATGCCTGGCAAAGTTATAAGAAAATAGCAATTTTTTGCACAGGTACGTTTTCTTACGATTTTATTTCTCAATGTTTAAACAGATCGGCATTTTACCTATATTCATATATGGAAATAGGGAAAAGTAAATACAGCCTGTAAAAGTAGAGGAAATTTCATGTTTGATGGGCCTTTATTCGTGTTATAATTCTCGGTAGTTTTTATATTAATTTGAACATTAGATTAATATATAAGTAGCTTTGCCCTTCAACAACTTTCTGTTTTGTATACTTGTGTAATTTCTGTTCAGTGTTGCACATAATTACATTGCTACGCATACCTGTATGCCTCAACTATCGCGCGCTCTCTTTGAATGTACGTTCTAGATGGTTCCACATAAAACAAAAACATACATACGCATCACACAATACAATCAATGTATCATATGATAAACTTATCCTATGTATTCTGACTGAAAATGTATAAATTACTACAGAAAGCCTTCAGTGCAAAAAATACGGTTAAGGGAACTGTAAATTTGTGGTATTGAAATATTTTTTGCAAACCTCAAATATTAGATAACTGATCATGATAAAATGATTTTAATAATTATTATATTCCTGCATATATTTGACAATGCCATTTTGCGGTGAAACCACGTATGATGTTCGTCCGGCATTGTTTATGACAAATCTGACAGTTTGATGAACCCCAACTTATCCTCGATCTGATCTCCAAGAACAAATAATCGCCGAAAAATATGTTCATTTATCTAAAGGCGTATTTCATTTATTCGTATTTCATTTATGTCTGGACCAGAATTTGATGGAAATCGTAGCATGATTTCGAACTATACCTTTACCCAAAACTTATTTTGACGGAGTTTTACCAATTAGAAATGTTTATTTTCATTTATATCTTGATGTTATATATCCCAGTAAACTTGAAATAAAAGACAAGACAGGATTTTCTATATCTGCTTCATATTTGAATATTTATTGAACATAGATTTTAACGGCAAACTGAAAACACAACTTTATGATAAACGGGATGGGATGACTTCAGCTTTTCCATAGTCAACTTCCCATATTTATGTAGCAATATTCCATTATCATATATAACTGGTGTTTATGTCTCTCCACTGATTCGATACGCGAGACCATGGTCTGCGTATGATCAGTATTTTACAAGTTTCCTTTCCAAAGACGAGATTCTTCCAAAATCATGTTTTATTACAGTCTGTTCTTTTACCGTGTACAATGAAGTAAATAGAAAGATTACCGTCATGTACTTTCCATCAATAACAGCATTACAAACTCAAAAGGTTATGAAACATTTCAACCATGTAAACCCAGTCCGTCTCGCAAGGCAGACGGTATGAACCAATTTTTCTAAATACAACTTTCCGGAGTGCACAGGTACAATATAGCGATAAAATGATATCCGCATTTATATAAGCAAAGAAATTTACCCAAATATCCATTTTCTTTTCTTATAAAAAAAAAAATGTAACGCCAATATTTCTCTCTCACTTTTTCATTTTATTTTATTCGTTTTTAGCACAATTAACGACGTTCATTATTTACAATAAATGAGCCTTCAATACGTGTAAGTTACAATAAACATGTCTCAACATGCGTATAAGTTACAATTAACATGTCTCAACA
Source organism: Ostrea edulis (assembly GCF_947568905.1). Classification (NCBI taxonomy): domain Eukaryota; kingdom Metazoa; phylum Mollusca; class Bivalvia; order Ostreida; family Ostreidae; genus Ostrea; species Ostrea edulis. Next base: position 39,454,546 of record NC_079164.1, read on the forward strand.
TGTGTATAAGTTACAATTAACATGTCTCAACATGTGTATAAGTTACAATTAACATGTCTCAACATGTGTATAAGTTACAATTAACATGTCTAAACATGCATATAAGTTACAATTAACATGTCTAAACATGTGTATAAGTTACAATAAACATGTCTCAACATGCGTATAAGTTACAATAAACATGTCTAACCATGCGTATAAGTTACAATTAACATGTCTAAACATGCGTATAAGTTACAATTAACATGTCTAAACATGTGTATAAGTTACAATTAACATGTCTAAACATTTGTATAAGTTACAATTAACATGTCTAAACATGCGTATAGGTTACAATAAACATGTCTAAGCATGCATATAAGTTACAATAAACATATCTAAACATGCGTTTCAGTTACAATAAACATGTCTAAACATCCGTTTCAGTTACAATAAACATGTCTAAACATGCGTATAAGTTACGATAAACATATCTCAACATGCGTATAAGTTACAATAAACATGTCTCAACATGCGTATAAGTTACAATTAACATGTCTAAACATGTGTATAAGTTACAATTAACATGTCTAAACATGTGTATAAGTTACAATAAACATGTCTAAACATGCGTATAAGTTACAATTAACATGTCTAAACATGTGTATAAGTTACAATTAACATGTCTAAACATGTGTATAAGTTACAATTAACATGTCTAAACATGTGTATAAGTTACAATAAACATGTCTAAACATGTGTATAAGTTACAATAAACATGTCTAAACATGCGTATAAGTTACAATTAACATGTCTAAACATGTGTATAAGTTACAATTAACATGTCTAAACATGTGTATAAGTTACAATTAACATGTCTAAACATGTCTATAAGTTACAATAAACATGTCTAAACATGCGTATAAGTTACAATTAACATGTCTAAACATGTGTATAAGTTACAATTAACATGTCTAAACATGTGTATAAGTTACAATTAACATGTCTAAACATGTGTATAAGTTACAATTAACATGTCTAAACATGTCTATAAGTTACAATAAACATGTCTCAACATGCGTATAAGTTACAATTAACATGTCTAAACATGCGTATAAGTTACAATTAACATGTCTAAACATGTGTATAAGTTACAATTAACATGTCAAAACATGTGTATAAGTTACAATAAACATGTCTCAACATGCGTATAAGTTACAATTAACATGTCTCAACATGTGTATAAGTTACAATTAACATGTCTAAACATGCATATAAGTTACAATTAACATGTCTAAACATGTGTATAAGTTACAATTAACATGTCTAAACATGTGTATAAGTTACAATTAACATGTCTAAACATGTGTATAAGTTACAATTAACATGTCTAAACATGTGTTTCAGTTACAATTAACATGTCTAAACATGCGTTTCAGTTACAATAAACATGTCTAAATATGAGTATAAGTTACAATAAACATGTCTAAACATGTGTATAAGTTACAATAAACATGTCTAAACATGCGTTTCATTTACAATAAACATGTCTAAACATGTTTATAAGTTACAATAAACATGTCTAAACATGTGTATAAGTTACAATAAACATGTGTATAAGTTACAATAAACATGTGTATAAGTTACAATAAACATGTCTAATCATGCGTATAAGTTACAATAAACATGTCTAAACATGCGTTTCAATTACAATAAACATGTCTAGAGATACAGACATGTTCCCTGTGCAAATGATGTTTCATTCGCCTTCACTGAATTATCTTAGTATCGTAGTTTTGGCGGATTTCTCTCAGAGATTTGAGAAACATCACAAAGTTTTATGCCAAGCAATGAATTCAGTAACATTTCGACTAAATTTAAAACCTCCTTCACCAATGGTGGCAGTTCTGGCAGGTACTCAGTGATCAGCTTTTGTAGGATTTCCAACAATTCACGTAGAACATTTCTCCAGTCCGGAAGCATCACGTTGAGAAGTGAAACCACCTTTCCTGTAATTTCTCTCAGACCGGATATTGCCGACTGCAGAATTCGTGAGATCTGATTCAGTAAGATATTCGCGAAAGGCAGTAACTGTTTCAGCAGAGTGGCAACCCGTTCCATTATCTCCAGAAATGTTGATTGAAGATTTGCTTGAGAAGGTATGGAAGGCCATGACAGCATGGAACGAAAGGATGGATTTAAACTCCGACTATAATATGGAGGATGAACACCGCCAAGGCCTTTCATAGCATTATCTATAGATATATGAATTCATAATGATGAATGTAAAATGAAAAGTTTTAAAACAATAATTTTCTCACACAACAGGGGATGCTTACTCTTTCTAGGCACATGATCCTACCTCCGGTATATCCAGGGGTCCTCGTTTACCGAACTCTCTATTTTGTATTCCTTATAGGATTATTGAGATTGATAATTGTTCGTTATCCCCATCTTTCATACAATATGTACAACGTACATGTAGTTATTGAATTTATAAATTGGAAGGCATAAGCTATGGATATACAAATGTACCAGAGGTGTGATTAGGTGCCTAGGAGGAGTAAGCTCCCCTGTCGACCGGTTACACGTTTAAGAAATCAGTGATTTTCATATACACACTCTAATCTCTCTGATCCTTATTGGATAAATGTTTAATCGTTGTTAGTATATACCATAATGATTGCGCCACATCTTCAGAAAATTATTTCTCTTTTTATCTCATAAGTTCAAACGCTCATTAGAACCAATTGGGCATTTTGTCTTGTATGTGTCGACCTACATTAATTAGTACATGTACATCTTCCCTGCTTCTTAAAGTTTAATCTAGTGACACGCGTTACAGAGTATATCAACAAAATATTAGAATAAAAGCTAAATCATGTTTTTCTAAGGAAATAGAGTCCAAAACAATAGAGATAATTTGCTGGAGTTAAACATGTATATGGAAGTGTGCTCACACCAATATATTTAATCTTTTAACATTATAGAAAATTTAAAAGTCCCTTATTCTTTTTAAGGAATTGTGTGCTATTACTTATTACAATCAAACTAATCCAAAAAAATATATGGAAATATGCATCCATTTTTTGTAGCAAGTGCCCTTAATTTGTGAAATTTTCACATCATAGAAAATCTTTAAATAATACGTACTTTGAGGAATAACCAATGCACTGCAAAACAACAGGATAATAAATCCCAACATCATTATTAGGAATGAATTCAAAGATATCACATCCGTTTTCCTTGCGTTTCTTCCAAATGTAGCAGTGTTATGTACTGTTTTCCGAGGATGTGAGAGTTGTACCCACCAGATAATAAATGTGTTTAAATCCAGTTATTTTAAAAAAAAAAAACAATTTTAAACGCAATCTAATAAATCACAAAAATAAGGGGGAAAGTTAAATGCCGTTGGCGGGAGCAAGAAAGTTAATTGATAATATTATAGCATCTAATTAAATATACTGATCACATCACATCGGCAGTAATTTTACGGTGATTTAAAATTGAACTCCTAAATGTTAGGAGCCATTCATCTTCGTCCTGTGACATGTTTGAGAACGATGGATGTTTTCTAGCCCTGTATCTGACATAATGAAGTTACATGTACCTTGCCCTTTGCAAAGGCGGATCCAGAGGGTTGGGGGGTGGGGGGTTCAAGGGGTCCGGATACATAAGACGACACACTGATATAAATTTACGATATTTTCGTCAGATATAAGTATCACTTAAAGAATTCTATATCTAACATAAAAGTTTGTTTAAGAAGTAGGCAATTTGAAAGTGAAAAAGAAGTGCCAAGAAATGCTCAGAATTCAGGATTTTGCACCATTTACCCCAGACCCCCAGCCTCTTGGGAATACCCTTTAAATCAACTTTTTTTTTTATTTCAAAGCGCAGTCAGATTTGAGTATGACTAGAACTCTGAAAACTGGTAGTAAATAGATAAAACATCTTCATGTATAAAACTATCTCAAAATCTCCCCCTGGGATGTTATGTACACAAGCAAAGGGTGTAAATGGGGTTGGGATGGAAGTTGTGAAAAGTATCTAAAAGATTAAGTGCTGCACCCCCCTTTCACAAATTCCTGGATCCGCCTATGCTTTGTATGACAAAACGATGATACCTTTAAGTTACACATTAGGTGACAGAAGTATGTAGTCAAAGACTTTATCTGATAGACCTTAGTATACAACAGAACTATAATTAAACATCCGATAGAACGATATTGTATTACCCTATATGTGACTGGAAGATGTTGCCTTGCCCTTTTCTAATGGGGTTATGTGGACTTACCATTTATAAGACGAGGGATGTTGTTTTACTTTTTTATTTGACAGAGCTTAGTTACATGTACCTTACCTTTAATATGAGAGAACTGTATTGCAGCATTCTTTATTTCACAGAACGATGTAGTCGGACAGTTCATTTACAGAACTATGTTTGTCTTATACCTTTTTTGATTGATTGTATCTTGTTAAAAGTTTCTTTCGAGAAGTTTTCACTCATATGGAGACGTCACCAATACCGGTGAAGGGCTTCAAATACCCTTTTTGGAAAAAAAAAATGTGTCGTAAGACCCCATATATGACAGAACGATGTTGTTTTTACCCCTTTTCTGACAGAGTTAAAAGTTTTGTCTTATCCTTTATATCGCAGAAAGATGCTGCCTTACTCTTCACGTTACATGTAATTATACACAGTTTAAGGTCTGTGTTGTACCTAGATGAAGTGTCAATAATATAATAATAATAATGATGTTGGCGCCAGGGGGTCCTTTTGTGGGAGGAAACCGGAGTACTCGGAGGACACCCACGTGTACGAGTGGGCGACCACCATACCCTCTCACATACAACCACTGCCGATCACGGGGATCGAATTCGGTCTATCGGATATCTAGACCTTAAAAACGGAGGTCACGTGTCACGGTACAGGTAGGCGTTGTCACGATAAAGTTCCCTCACTTCTTCGGAAGTAAGTGTCATGCATGCTTTGTGGCCCTTCACGTACAAGAGGCGACGTCTCTACATATTGAAACTTTCTCCTATGGGAAGTAAATTACCTACATACAAACAAAAGAAAAGGGTTTAGAAATAGTTCCGAATTACAGCAACGGGGGACTAATAATCAGCATTCATAAAACAAAGTAATATCTTCTGAACCTTCTCCATTTTGAATTTATTACGTTAGCTATAAAATGTCACAAAACAGTACAGTTACTAGAACAAAAGTGAAAATTTTCTTTGTATCCTGTTTTTTAAAAAAAAATTCCAGCCTTTTAACTTACAAGTTAAATCACAGTGCTGATACTATATACACATTTTTTCACATTGTATTTCAGTGCCATAGATATTAAAAGTCCCCAGGATACAATTAATCTCCCGCCTAAATATGAACAAGTGAAAATAACGAACAGTGATCAATCCCCTAATTCCTACACAGAATTAAGAGTAGGGTAAACACGATCCCCTGGACACATCAGAAAAGAGATCGGTGCTTAGGAGGAGTAAGCGCCCCCTGTTGACTAGTCGTATCCACCATGAACCCTATATTTTGATCAGATAAACGGAGTAAAATGGCCTGGAAATTGTAGGTAGTTTCGGCTGCTTTCACCATTATCTTCAATTAAATTAATTAAGATTTTGCTGTCGTAATTGAGGGCAGTCTTTAAAATACACTCAACTGTCTGTTATGTTTGGAAAAAAACTATCAATATAATCCTAAATACAGATTTCATCGGTCAAATGCGAGGAATAATTTTCATAAACAAAATATATATTTATAAACATTCTGGATTGCGAAATTACTAACCCAAGAATCATAAATTGGCATTACCGACTGTCGTCATCGGCCAGGGGTCATGACCTCTCTACCTTTATATGCAAGTCTCATTCAGCAGATAATTTGAGAGTTGATCAGCAGTAATAAATTACCATATTTTGTTTTGAAATACGTTACGTATCTAAAACAAACTTAGAGGTGCATGAGCCTTAATGGTCACCTGACTTCGCACATGTTTTACTCTTTAGAAATTACATGTATTGTGTTAACTGTGTACATTTTATACCTTTCTATTTCATACTTTGTATTAGATGATAGATATATCAGTAATACTTTCATACATGATTGAGAATTTAGAATTACTTTATAGATGAATAAATCTAATCACATCACATCCTGATTAGGATATAGGGCTCACGGCGGGTGTGACCGGTCAACAGGGGATACTTACTCCTCCTAGGCACCTGATCCCACCTCTGGTGTGTCCAGGGGTCCATCTTTGCCCAACTATCTATTTTGTATTGCTTGTAGGAGTTATGAGATTGATCACTGTTCGTTATTTTCACCTTGCATCACAGTGAACTGCAATTTTCTATTTGAATTATAAAACGGCAAATGAATTTTAAAAGTCCATTGCTCGTTGTAGGTAATCATGTCAACAGTGTGTCTGTCTGATGTCCAAGAGTGAAAATGTTCTAAAATACATTGCATTTTCAACATACATGTATGATCAACTAAGCCCCACCCTGAGACCTGAACTCTGCACACAGGGCAGTAAGTTTCACATCGCTCATTATGATCATTCAAACAGTTTGTCTGCTTGGTTTCCAGGAGTAAGAAGATTTTATATTGCATTGTCAATACATAAAGTATATTACTAATCTAGTACCACCCTGGTACCTGAACCCCAGTGTCATGAATTTTTGTTTATTTTAGTTTTATTTTTGTAATCATGCAAACACTGTGCCTTCTTGATATTCAGAAATAAGATTTATTTCTAATCTATATTTAATGCCATTTTCCATATTTGACAAGCTTAACCCACCCTACAACCTGGCCCCTGAACCCAGGGTTCATGAATTTCAAAGTTTTTGTATACAACTCATTGCTCATTATAATAATTCCAACAGTTTGAGTGTTTGATGTCCAAAAGTAAAAAGATTATATAAGATATATAGGAGTTATGAGATTGATCACTTCGTTATTTTCATCTTTTCATACAATGCATTTTCAATATATGACCTACTAAACCCCACTCAGGGACATGAACCCTGAACCCAGGGTTTATGAATTTCACATACGGACAAATACTATGAAATCATAAGTTTTCGAAAATTAAACGAAGTTTAAGTGTATTGTGACAAATAGCTCGTCGAATTTGAATTTAAAGTACATGGAGTTCAAACTTAAGGGAAATTTTATCAAAACTATCCACTGAAATGAAGTTTGTAAAGCAAAAGATAAATACATCATACATATTCATGATTATTCTATTGCAAAACCAAATCTGATAACAAATGTCCATTAACCAAGCTCTTTGAACTTCAAGCTCTATGAAGTAAGTTGACTTTTCTATTTTTAACAGAATGGACTTGAAATAAACAACTGCTGTACCCATTACAAGCGTCACCACGCAACAGGTTCAGCTAGCTGCACAGAATTCAAAATTCAGTTGAAAGCAATTTGCATTAGTGGAGGAAAATGATTAAAAACTTAATGATCAAATGACAATAATCTGGTATTGTGGCGGAAAGGGCAGCAGTAAACTGTTCGATTCTGATTGAAAGTGACCTGTGACAATAAATTTATGAGAAACATATTCACTAACCGTTGACATTGTAGTCATGTGTAATTAATCCTTTTCCGGATACAACGAGTGCACCCAAATCGCGATTCTGCTTATATATAACGATGTTACAGACTGCGTTTAATTCCAAGGAAACAGATTTCACGACAAACAACCATGTATGCACTTCTCAAAACCGCTCTTCTTCTTGTGCTTTTTGTTGCAAACACTTTATCTCAAGGTGAGTAGCTTGCTTAAAGAACATTTTTATAGTTTTGTTGAAAATATTTTTATAATGTTGGTACATGTATCTGGAAATAGTTACCAGTTCTAAAATGTTTCAAGAATTCGTAGCTACTTAGTTTCTCTTGGGCTGTATGAATGCAATTAATTACATACTGCATTGTTCGTGCGGTCCAATGTTTCACGGGTAACCCTAATTTCACCGGTTCGTGGGAATTTTGCAGGCAACTTCATTCCTAAAATCAATCTATGCTAACTGGTTAATTGATCTATGCTAACTGGTTAATTGATAATTAAGACAAAATGCATAGAGAAAACGAATGTAAGAAATAAGTGGCGCTTTCCGTCGTCTTGGACTGCCGTTTGTTTACTTTATATGATGTATAATAATGATTAAATTCAAGTAATTCTTTTCCTGAAATAAACTATACAATTATTATCTTTATCAAATCAATAGTGTGCAAAATGAATAACGTTATTTACAGATACATTATACAATCGAGAGAGAAAATCTTCCTATAAAATGAAACTTAAAATTGTGTATCAGTGTTTGTGATGTAATTTCGTGGGTAAGGGTGACCCATGAAATACACGAACGTTGACTCCCCACAAACAATGATGATATGATTCTGCACTAATTCTTTTGCTTGCTGTATATAATGATTCCTATCGTTTAGGGTTTTCTTTAATATTATTCCATTTAAGACGGTTTCAGTGTCAAAAGCTAAGAGTTTTCTAAACAGAGATTCATGCTTCATGCACATTTGATTTAAAATTTGATTAGGTTGTGAGCATTGTTATGGCACGGTATGTAACAACAAAACTGTTAATTACCGTAGCATGAATGCCGACGCTAAAGCATTATGGATAGAATATGTCATGCTGCCTTATTCCTTCAAATACGGTTAAAATTGTTACTTTGTTGTTGATTTGAGGGTGTTTTTCAGGGGTGGGGGGTAGTGTTTGTTTTTGTTTTGGTTTTTTAATTCTGCATTTCCACGTACTGTTGTCGAAACACCTATTTATAGGAATTATGAGATTGATCTATCACTGTTCGTTATCTCCACTTTCTCGTCATCATTTTGTAGGCGTTAATAACTGGAACAACAGGAACAGACCCTGGAATAACAATCGTAATGGATGGAATAACAATCGTAATAGGTGGAATAATAATCGTAATGGATGGAATAATGGATGGAACGCTAATAATAGACCGTGGTGACCAGGACGAAAATGTTCATTGACAACTATGAGAGATTATACATAAGAAAACTACCAAAGCCTTTGTATAAGAAAATGGAGGCTTGTGTCATAAAAAGAATGGCTGTGATAATCTATACCGAAAACTCTTAGTGGTACAATAGAATTGTGATGTGGTGTTTGACTCACATCACGTAACAGTGAGTTTTGTAATAAACTAATTTTGAAAGATACCTAATCATTGTGTTTTGTCTTCCGTATTTTGTTAGAAACAGTCAAACATTAATGAGTTGCTTTCATGAGAAGTAAGAGGAAATTTATTTAAGCTGCTTGACATAATACAAGATTTTTTTTATTCTTGTGACATCGAATTACCATTACCACCACCCCTGATTTATTTCTTGCGACAATCGTGTAATATTCGCATGAAAATGTAATAATTATGCTGCATTGAACTCTGAAGACATGGAGGAATAACAAAACTTGTCTAACATTATTTTGTTTATGTAACCAGTGGCTTGCTCATCATTCTTTCATGGTATGAAATATGATTGAAAAGGGAGACAAAGTCAATAAAATTAAACATTAGGTTTGTCTATTTATTCTATTTCGTTTGACGTCGAATGACAAAAAGTATTCTTAGAAAACCGCATTTTACTGAATCTAACCTTTTCGAGTTTCATGTTTAACGACCGAACTTTCTTGTTAAACCATTATGACAAGGTGGTATTGTTTAAAAGTTACCATGAAGTCTGTATCAGACTATTTCTTAAAGTCAACAACGCATGACCAGGAAAACAAACGACAGAATGAAAACAATGGTAATTCTGTCATGCAATATAATAATAATAATAATAATAATAATATTTATAGCCTTTATTTATCCAGGATAACACAAATTAGCATATACATATAGCTAGTTTCCATTGTGGTCCTGCATTAAAACATATACAAAAACATAAAATTAACATCTAAAATTAGTATCTAAACATGAATACGACATAAAAGGAAAAAGGGGAAAATATAGCATAAGACACACCTAATTAGTGATAAAATTATTACCTAAATATGAATACATGTACATGACATAAAAGGAAAGAAGAAGAAATAGCATAAGACACACGCACACACAGTGCCATACCACAACTACATAATGTGTTTTGTATAAGCCAAAGTTACTTTCTATCATCTTTTGCATAGAAATTCTAAATATAGTGTTTGACCATCAGTCGGGTTGGAAAGTATAGCCTGCCCAAGACTGTTTATTTCTTAGGCGGGCGGGATGAAATTTCATGAATGGGCGGTCAGGCTAATTTGAACCACCAGCGTACAAAAGCAAATGTCACAAATAAACTATTAGTAAAGACAATAAACATCACAAGACTGGCAGATTTTGAACAGGGCTGACTACATTTGAAAGTAGCCAGCCCTTGACTTAATGTCTCCTAGAGCCAATGAACAAACTGAAAGCATCGAGCAGAAAAGTATAATCCTCTTCATGTTCCGACGTTAGAAATATTGACAAGGATGTTGCTTTGTTTTAGGCAGGCAAAACCCAACAACAAGTATAATCCTCTTGAATAATAGTGGCATAACCACGGCTAGATAAAAAAAAAAACCCGGAAAGTTTGGTTATAATGAAAATTTAAAATGAAGTATTATTTGAATTCGGAATAATATTTCAGGAGGAAAGCATTAACAAGGTACATGTATCATTTGAATTCGGAATGATTTTCCAAAAAGGAAATTTTCATATTTACTAAGTACTATAACAGAGTTCAACTGTACGCTGTTAAATTTCTCAATTTTGCAAAATGATTACGACGATTTTTATTGCACGGTAACCGAAAGTATGTTTACATTAAATTGATTATAATCACTGGTCAAATAACAATCATTGATATCTTTAAAATCGCAAACCTCAAAATTCCGTTGAAGACAAGCAATTGATTTTATATTTTACTTTGTGGTATTTCGACAAGAACATATAATATAGTAAACTAAAACATAATCTTTCTTTAATATTATAAAATCACGTGAATTCGTGTCTATTTTTCCATTTTTGTCTCGGGGAGGACCCCGACCCTCCCTCTGACGACCCCCTTCCGTATCTAACCCCCACCCCATTTGGCACTTCGTGCTACTACCTCACATTAGATGACAAATAAACAGAAAGAAATGCATCTATATATACATTACTGGTATCTTGGATTATCGAAACCTAGATTTGATTGATGTTTGCATTACAAGACTGATCAAGTCTAGATGATTTCCTACACCATATTTTGCACGAAAATCACGTGAATATTTCATGGAAATATCGTGCTTTGACTGTTTTACTTCTTCTCAAGTGAAAAATTTATATGAAATTCATACGAAGTTTGTATGAGAAACACATGAGCCACTTTTCCGTGTGTGTAGCAACGTTTTGGAAACAGTTGTTGCGTAGACGACACATGTATATGTATTGGTCTGAGAAATCTATGCTGTACACTGTGCCTTTGTTTTCTTTGCTATACATTTTTAATAATGAATTTTGATACTGAAAAAAGTATAATTGAATAATGAAAACGAATATAATGAAAAGAAAAGGATGTGATCTGAATACTCTTTCGTATGGTACAATGTACATGTGTTAGCATTTCTGTTGCATTATCCAGGAAAGATGGGACGAAACCCCCCCCCCCCCCCCCCCCCACAATTCCCTCAGATCCGCCACTGCACTCTACTAATCAATGAACAATATTCCATAGACGAAGACAGTAAGATGAAAAACACATAATACCGGTAGATCTCTATCTGTGCAACAAACCAAATTACTGTTCTTGTGCAATGAAGTTAGAAATAGTTGATGCTGGACTTGAAAAATCAGCTCCAAGTCATAGCGAGGCAATACAGAGAAAAGTTATTATCGTTGATGATTTAAAATCAAATAGAAGGCAAAGACCTTTATCCATGTATAGTCTCTGATTGACTAAAACATCTAGTTCACATTTTCAGTGTACATGTAGTATACGAGAAAGACTGGGAATTGTCCACGGCCCACTTGTTCATTATCTCACAGAATGGGCAGTGTTCTGTCTTTCTCATACTTAGATCTTAACATAATGGACACTCATACGTAAACATGTCCGACAAGGTCATAAGAGAAATGGATGCTCTCTTTCTTTGATATTAGATTCAGTCCTAAAATTTATCAGTACCTGGCTAATGTACTTGTGGTAGCTGGCTACTATTTTCTCACTTTAATTATCTGGCTACTAGTAGTCTCGCTCGAGAATCTTTCACTCATATGGAGACGTCACCAAGACCGGTGAAGGGCTTCAAATTTAGGCCTATGCTCGGCGCTTATGGCCATTGAGCAGTGAGGGTTCTTAAGCGTGCCACACCTACTGTGACACGGGTCATCCGTTTTAAGGTCATCTCCGAGGACCCGTGACATTCACACTTGATGCCGAACGTTTGGCGATGGAACTGTCACTACCTGTTTTAACGACTTAGGTCTGTCGCGGCCGGGATTCGAACCCTCCGGCCTTCCGCATGCGGGGCGAACGCTCTAACCTCTCGGTCACCGCGGCGGTTCCTCCCTATAGAATATTTAAAGTTAAAATCAAAATTTGAGAGGAGGAATTTCTATTGGATGCTGGAGTTGTAAATGATCACGATGCACTTTATGTTTCAAAGTTGCTTCTTTGGTTCCAACATTTTCATAGCGATGTACAATATATTTATTTCCATAGTTTTAATTTTATTGCGATGTACACGATGTCTCTGTAATTTCTATAATTTCCATAATCTGTAGTTGGAACATTTTTATGTCTTAAAATCCTGAGAAAGGTCACCGAAGCTAGTTTTTGCTGTATTAGATATAAACATAAGGCAACTTGAGTATGAAAATTGTCATTCATTCAAATGACGAACTAGATAACAAACTACTAACAAGGGGATCCGACTCACAAACAATCCACTGAAAATGTCACTGAAATGGAGAAAGAAAATAAACAATGACAAAATAATTCAATATGTCTGATCCCCCAAATTTGTTATAATTACAAGATCTGTCACAGTTACGAGATCTGTTATAGTTACAAGATATGTTAAGTTACAAGATATGTCATAGTTACAAGATCTATCATAGTTACTAGATTTGTTATAGTTATAAGATCTGTTATAGTTACGAGATCGGTTATAGTTACGAGATATGTTATAGTTAAGAGATCGCTTATAGTTACGAGATATGTTATAGTTACGAGATCGGTTATAGTTACGAGATATGTTATAGTTACGAGATCTGTTATAGTTACGAGATCTGTTATAGTTACGAGATATGTTATAGTTACGAGATCTGGTATAGTTACGAGATCTGATCTGGTGAGATGTCTTGTAATTGTGAAATTTGTGTAAGTTACATGATCTGTTACACGAGATCACATAAGACACTGTGTTATAATAGCAATATAAACTGGTCAGATCCTCCTGAAATTGGATGGCATCAGCGGGCCATCTGATGTGAACACAATCATTCCAATCATGATTTCATGTCATTATACAACTTTAACACAGCTGTTTTCCTCAGCCAATGATTTAAGGACGCCCATCTCATTATTATCAATAAATTTCACAGAATTGATGTGAAATCTAGATATAAAAACACATTTGATGTGTCAGTTTCTAGGCAACAGAGGAAAAAATACAGTCCCTGAAACGTTCTACTTTACCATTTTTCCGTTCGCTCACCGTTCGTTCACCGTTCGCTCACCGTGCGTTCACCGTTCGTTCAGCGTGCGTTCACCGTGCGCTCTCCGTTCACAGTTTTGCGTTCAGCGTGCGCTCACCGTTCATTCACCGTTCACAAAGCGTTAAGCGTGCGCTCACCGTTCGTTCATCGTTCAGTCTTTTCATTGCCATTCGGAACACCAAAGTGAAAGGACCAATCTTGATAGCAAGGCGAAAATGAAAATTGAACGTGTGTATAAGAGTGGAAGGAGACTTTCTTACTATATCAGAAATTTAATTTTGAAGTACAGAATGTCAGGATTATCCACTGTGAATGCCGAAAGGTTCATTTGAGCTTTTGTTAAAAACAATTCTAAATGAGAGACGAATATAAGAGCTTGTCGTTATGAATTTAACCCAAGTACAAAAAATAAGGCAGTTTCAGGTAATGAAAACCTCTTCCCCTTTGTTCACGATTTAGCATTTCCAAGTTCGGGCACAAATTATTATAATTATTTTGCATTGCTTGACAAGAGTTTTAAACAAGTCACCCCCCTTACTTTGAAAAATTAAAATAAACAAACGATGCTACATATTGTACGATCTAACTGCAATCTACATGTATGGTCACATCAATAATAAAAATAGAAAGTTTTGTACTTACATGTACATATGCATAAATTCTAGGATTATTTCCTCGGGTCGATGTAGCTGCGACAAATGAATGACACAAAATGTAAGTAGGAATATTTAATACTGTTTGGAGGACTTCTGTAGAACTCGTACTCCAGGAGAACCCGTACCCAGGAGAACTCGTACCCAGAAATTTGGGTACGAGTTCTCCTGGAGAAGTCGTACCCATCAATATCTGGGTACGAGTTCTCCTGGAGAAAAACTTTGTCATTTTATCAAATAGAAATGTGGGTACGAGTTCTCCTAAAGAAAAACTTGTCAATTGTATTGTAAAAATCTGGGTACGAGTTCTCTCGGAGAAAAAACTTTGTCATTTCTGTCATAAAAATCTTGGTACGAGTTCTCCTGGTGAAAAACTTCATTTTTTCATATAAATCTGGGTACGAGTTTTCCTCCATGTACCGGAGAATAGAGGTACGCTATAAAATACAATAAAATAAGTATATTTGCACACAAACGCATACATAAAGCCACATGGGTATCACCAGACCATGTAACAGAAAACCAAATAGATCATTTCTGCATCAACAAGAAATTTAGAAGATCGCTTCAATAAGTTATGCCTGTAGTTTTTCCATTACACACCTTTTTTGTGGACAGGCAGGTTGTGTTGTTTAGATAACAGATTAGTTGATTCTCATATAATTTTATGTGATGTTTGTTGGGGGTCATGTTTTTGGCCCCCATATATTTTTATGTTAGATTTTCCTGGGGGTCAGGTTGCATAATACTTATCCAAAGACGTTTACCAATGTTTTCTAGTCTTTTCTGACCCCCATTATTTTGTCAAGTTTCATTTTCGTCATTTTATTAATAAATGACATTTTTTCAATTCAACACTGTGTTACTGGTTCTGCCTGTCATGCCAAAAACAAGCCTAGTATACTTGGCAAGGTAAAGCTGAGGCTAACGGAACATAAAGACGTTTGTGTCAAGAGAGGCGCAGATGCTGCATCAGACCATCATCTATTGGTAGGCAAAAATATAAATGAAGCTAAGAAAAGTATTCACCATGAAAAATCCAAAGGTGAAGTACAATGTCAACTTCCTGAAAGACAAATCAACAAAAGATCAGTTCAATATCACGTTGTCAAATAAATTTGAATCACTAGAAGAACTTGAGAATATTGAAGATCAGTGGAGTCAGATTAAGGAAGTGATAACCAGCACATGTGAAGAAACCCTTGGCAAGAAAACATACACACAAAAAGAGTGGATAACACAGAAACTCTCAAAAAGATCCAAGTGAGAAAACAGAGAAAAGAGACAATAAACTGCAGCAGAACAAGGAGAGAAAAAGCAACAGCTCAAGAAAATTACAACAAAGCCCACAAAGAGGTTAGGCAGAGTACAAGAAAAGACAAAAGAACTTTTGTAGAAAATCTAGCTGCACAGGCAGAAGAAGCTGCTAGGATGAGAAATATGAAGGACCTGTATGATATCACAAAAAAACTTGCAGACCGTTTTAGACAAACAAGCCAAAAGATTAAAGACAAAAATGGAAAAGTTCTAACCAGAACAGAGGAACAGTTAGCAAGATGGGCAGAACATTTTAAAGAACTTCTAAACAGACCACCGCCTGACATAACACCAGATATTAACAAAGCCAACGAAGAACTTAAAGTCAACCTTCACCCTCCATCCAAAATTGAAATAAAACAGGCAATTAAAAAGTTAAAATCAGCCAAATCTTCTGGCCCAGACAACATTCCTCCAGAAGCTCTAAAAGCAAATCCAGATCTTACAGCAAATATCCTTCACAAGATCTTCAACAGCGTATGGAAAGACGAGGAAATGCCTCAAGACTGGAACAGCGGCCATCTAATTAAGCTGCCCAAGAAAAGAAATCTTAAAGAATGTAAAAACTACAGAGGCATTGTACTACTATCAGTAGTTGCAAAAGTGCTAAACAGAATCATCCTAACAAGACTCTTGAAGGCCATAGACGAGAAGCTCAGAGACCAACAAGCAGAAAAGATCGATCATGCACAAACCAAATAGCAACACTGAGAATAATCATAGAACAATCTCTAGAATGGAACACCTCCCTATTTCTCAACTTTGTAGACTTCGAGAAAGCTTTTGACAGTTTAGATAGAGAAGTTTTATGGAATCTAATGGCACACTATGGAATACCACAAAAGTTCATTAACATCATCAGGAACTCCTATAACAACATGAAATGTAGAGTTATACATGAAGGTCAACTTACAGAAAGTTTTGATGTCAAGACTGGAGTCAAGCAAGGTTGTTTGCTATCTCCTTTTCTCTTCCTCCTGGCAATTGACTTTATCATGAGAGAAACAACTGAAGTGAAAAGAAATGGAATCCAATGGACAATGTGGCAACAACTGGATGACCTGGATTTTGCTGATGACATTGCCCTCATCTCCAGTACCCAACAACAAATGCAAGACAAAACATCTCTTCTAGCAGCAACAACAGTTAAACTAGGATTGAAACCTAATGAAAGCAAGACAAAAATTATGAAAATTAATGCAAAGAGTAAACAGCCTATCAAAATAAGGGATACCATCCTGGAAGAAGTTGAGGAGTTTACTTAACTAGGAAGCATTGTGAATGGAGGTACCGATGCTGATGTTAAGACCAAATAAACAAGGATAGGGTCATCTTCAACATTCTGGGGAAGTATGGAATGCAAAGAACATCTCGAGAAACACTAAAATCAAGATTTTTAATTCATTTGTAAAGTCTGTGCTTCTGTGTCGGGCAGAAACATGGAGAACAACAAATGCCACGATTTCAAAAATTCAAAGATTCATCAATTACTGCCTGCGCAGAATAATGAACATCAGATGGTTTGATAAAGTAAGAAACGAGGATCTTTGGAAAATAGCAAATCAAGCCCCCATACATTGTAGATATCCAAATCAAAAAAAGCAAATGGTCATGGATTGGACACACACTGCGAAAACCATCAAGCAGCATCACAAAACAAGCCCTCAAATGGACCCCCAAGGAAAAAGAAACAGAGGAAGACCAAGGAGCAGCTGGCGCAGAGTTACGGAGGCAGAATTAAAAGAGCAAGGCTACACCTGGAACTCAGCAGAAAGATTAGCGCCAAACAGAGTCAGATGGAGGGAGTTCGTCAATGGCCTATGCTCCCTAGAGGAGCAAAGGGCTAAGTAAGTAAGTAATAAAATACAATATCGCAGGTTTAAAATTGGTGTTTAATTGCAATAATCATACTAATTATCGTCTCAAGCCAAATAGCAATTCAAATGAAAAAACAAAACAAGTATGATAATTGTATTTACTTTTTTTATTCAATTGAAGGGATAGTCATAGTTAATTATGTATAATGAGATAAACTCGTATCAAAATTTTGATTACTATATAATGACAAACTTTTTCTCCAGGAGAACTCTTACCAGAATTTCTATGACAAAAAAGACATAGTTTTTCTCCAGGAGAATCCATTTAATAAAGTGCTTAATATTTTTCTCTCCGTAACTAGATTTTCATTAAAAAAAATTCTCCAGGAGAACTCGTTCCCAGATTTTTATGATAGAAATGACAAAGTTTTTCTCCAGGAGAACTCGTACCCAGATTTATCAGATAAAATGACAAAGTTTTTTTTCTCTCCGGGAGAACTCGTACCCAGATTTTTATAACAGATATAACAAAGTTTTTCTCTAGGAGAACTCGTACCCAGATTTTTATGATACAATTGAGAAGTTTTATTCTAGGAGAACTCGTACCCACATTTCTATTTCTTAAAATGACAAAGTTTTTCTCCAGGAGAACTCGTACCCAGATATTAATGGGTACGACTTCTCTTGGAGAACTCGTACCCGGGTACGACTTCTCCAGAAGAACTCGTACACGAATTTCTTGGTACGAGTTCTCCTGGGTACGGGTTCTCCTGGGTACGAGTTCTCCTGATACCGTTAGGAGTGTTGAGGTGTTGATACAGGGTATACCGGCCGTATTGTTTGTTTACTGCATCTATCTTGACTCCTTTCGGGGGTGTTTGTTAATTACAGGTATCCCAAACGATCGAGCTCGTAAAGTTTGAAGCCATACATGAACACCAGTTAATTCTGGATGTCACTACAGATGTAGACTATAGTGTTTTCCTTTTCACATGCATTGTTTATATATTATACATGTACCCATGCATTAAATGTATCTGTACATGTAATGGTATACACAATGTATGTATACGAAATTTGCTTTTGTTTGTGTATAACTGTTGCGTGTACAATTTGCGATAATTTCATGAAATATATACATGTATACTTGGTACTTGTACAAAAATATATTACATTGAATATATCCAGAACTGTAAAATATGCTGTATCACTATTCCGGTTTGCGATAATTTCATGAAATATATACATGTATACTTGGTACTTGTACAAAAATATATTACATTGAATATATCCAGAACTGTAAAATATGCTGTATCATGATTCCGGTTTATTTCATTTTTTATTAATTGATGAAATATACATGTACATGTATTTTATTACTTGATTATGAAATAAGTAAAATCCCAGGAAAAAATCCGAAACATTCCGAGTAAATAGATCATTTTGCGTTCAGCGTTCGCTCACCGTTCACTTTGCGCTCACTGTTCACTTTGCACTCACCGTTCACCAAATTGCGTCCACCGTTCGCTCTGCGTTCGTTCACCGTTCACTCACCGTGCGTTCACCGTTCGCTCACCGTTCAAGTGGGAAAGAAGAACATTTCAGGAACCTGTCCCACACCATCGGACAATTGAAATATACACTATATTTATCTCTATGTATGTTTCCATTGTTTTCACGTTCGATTCTCGTAAATCAAATTCAAAAGTCGAAATTATGTTGAATTTGGGAATCTTATGGATATCACGTTTCAAAATGACGTAAATATGAATACAATTTGTATGAAACATAACAGAGTGAAATAAAATTTTGAAAAACAATCTTAATCACCGTGGCCAAACATCATTTGGATTCAACTTTCCTACGCAGGATACAATCGTGCTTTTAACGCAGAGTACATATGTTCAACCAACCCCTACGATAATTTACTATGGACAGAGTAGATGTCCGTGAGGAGGGGTTTAAAAGTGGCCCATATTTTCTTTATACAGGTAATTTTTAATGATTATATAGCCTATCAGATGACGCAATGGATTCTGGTTTGAATGATTAATAGAATTCGGTAATATCCCTTACAACTTGCTCAAACACTTCAACAGAGATACAAAATTTTGTGTAAATTGGTCTCAGTCATTCGTTTTCTTCATCTTTTTTTTTTAGAAAACAGAAATAAAACCACCTAAACCCAATTACATCTGCGAAAAGTCAACATCATTACAAATGTATACTATAAACGTCAGGAAGAAATCTTCCAAATAATTTAATAAACAAACGTTGATATCAATACTTTCAACAAAAACGTACAAAATTTCTTTTCTTAATTCATTTAAGGTAGCTCATTACACTAAAATTTTATTTAATGGCTCGTTAAAACACCTCTTATGAAGTATGATTTCACCATCGAAGAAGTGATACAAGCTCTCGAGTATTTTATATGATTTTTTTGTGATTTTCTCCCGGAACGATAAAAAGGGTGTTTTGTTTGCAGATAAGAGATTCTCGAGTCCGAATTTCGCTGTGATTTGGTGCATGATATGAATATCTAATAAAACATGCCTAAAAGATTCAGATATAAACGTTCTAATTTGTTAGAGAAAAATATTCATGAAAATTTAAGATGTTATTTGTAAATATTTTTTAAATCTACGTATAAAATCTTCAAATAACATATCAGTTAGAAAAGAGATATATCGAAGAAATATATTATAAAAAGAAATAATTGAAACGAAATGACCACATTTTAGATATAATCACTATTTTCAAACTGGAGAAAAAAGTACCGATCCCGATCAAAATTGATAGATATTACTAAAATAATCATATTGTTGCTAATTGTATGCACTGTTGATCAAGAAATTAGTTTCCTTTATAAAGTCGTTAATTTGTAAACAATTTTACATCAAGGGAATGTAGTTTTCTGCTTACAATGTTCTCTATAGTTACTTTTTTTATAATTCCAATCGGGCTTGGTTCAAAGATATTTCTGAATTTTGACTATTTCATTTCAATTTTTTTTTAAAAATATGTTTCTCTGATATATCTTTTTTCTAAACGATATGTTTTTTTTTTTGAAGATTTTATCCGTAGATTAAAAAAATATTAGCAAATAACGTTTTCAATTTTCATGAATATTGTTTATTTAAAAAATTTGAATGTCTATCTTAGTCTTTTAGGCATGTTTTCTTAGATATTCATATTATGCATCAAATCACAGCGAAATTTGGACTCCAGAGTATCTTATTTGCAAACAAAGTACCTGTTTATCATTCCGGGATAAATCACAAAAATTTCCCATAAAATACTTGAGAGCTTGTATCACTTTTTCGATGGTGAAATCATACTTCATAAGAGGTGTTTTAACAAGCCATTAAATAAAAATTTAGTGTAATGAGCTACTTTAAGAAATGCATTTTATTTCTGAAAATTAGCATGTAACCAGCGCTTCAAGAAAATTGTACCGACGTGAAGTGCTGCAGGTCACATATGTATCCTCGTGTAGTTTCTTATGTTTACATTCTGTTTCCAATTCTGTTGGAAATCTTAGCTAATAAAACAGACGTATTATATTTATCAAGATTCATACGCGCACTGTTCACACCTACATGTACAGCGTATTAATGAGGAAATAGCTTTCATTATAATTTGTAAAGATAGCAAAGGCAAAAACATTGGATATGTAAATATTATATTTGAACTCTTATTGTATTTCATGCTTTTTAATCAGCATAGACCAGTCAATCTATCAGCATAGACCAATCAATCAATCAATCGGTATAGACCAAACAATCAATCGGTATAGACCAGTCAATCAATCGGTATAGACCAGTCAATCTATCAGCATAGGCCAGTCAATAAATCAGTATAGACCAGTCAATCAATCGATATAGACCAATCAATCAATCGGTATAGACCAGTCAATCAATCGGTATAGACCAGTCAATCAATCGGTATAGACCAGTCAATCAATCGGTATAGACCAGTCAATCAATCGGTATAGACCAGTCAATCAATCGGTATAGACCAATCAATCAATCGGTATAGACCAGTCAATCAATCGGTATAGACCAGTCAATCAATCGGTATAGACCAGTCAATCTATCAGCATAGACCAGTCAATCAATCGGCATAGACCAGTCAATCAATCGGTATAGACCAGTCAATCAATCGGTATAGACCAGTCAATCAATCGATATAGACCAGTCAATCAATCAGTATAGACCAGTCAATCAATCGGTATAGACCAGTCAATCAATCGGTATAGACCAGTCAATCTATCAGTATAGACCAGTCAATCAATCGGTATAGACCAGTCAGTCTATCAGCATAGACCAGTCAATCAATCGATATAGACCAGTCAATCAATCGGTATAGACCAGTCAATCAATCGGTATACACCAGTTAATCAATAGGTATAGACCAGTCAATCAATCAGTATAGACCAGTCAATCAATCGGTATAGACCAGTCAATCAATCAGTATAGACCAGTCAATCAATCGGTATAGACCAGTCAATCAATCGGTATAGACCAGTCAATCAATCGGTATAGACCAGTCAATCAATCGGTATAGACCAGTCAATCAATCGATATAGACCAGTCAATCAATCAGTATAGAATTATTTCTGCATCACAAAGCGGTGTACACGCACAACATGACTGACTTCGACTTCCATTGTAATATCAACGAAATACTCTATGTTTTTATATTTTATTTTTACAACAATCCCCAAGAGATCAACATAGTTAAAACTTCAGACTCAGTCCATCCATTCAGCGCTTTAGGCATGTCTGTACAACTTTAGTTATAACTAAATACTGTTCTACCACCAATTGTTATTATTCCACCCATTGTTGTTGTTCCACCAATCGTTGTTGTTCCACCCATTGTTGTTGTTCCACCAATTGTTGTTGTTCCACCCATTGTTGTTGTTCCAGAAATTGTTGTTATTGTTGCATATCCAAGGTGGGCAACCTTATGTATGAAATAATGACAATGCTTTCATTGCGTTGTTTGAAAATCTCCAAAGAAATTGCAATCTATATTCAAACTTCAAAACAAACTACAATGACCTCAAATAACCTTTTCATCAATTTCATCAATCCTAATGTGAACAATTTGAAACACTGAATAGATTCACTCTTGCAGTCCTACACTGGCAATGGTGACGTCTCCATATGAGTGAAATATTCTCAAGAGGGACGTTAAACAATATACAATCAATCACTTTATATGAAAATCTTTATTCATCTAAACTCTGAATTTTCGAAATAAAATTTTATCTATTTCTGCATTTCTGTACTGCTCTAAAAGATTTCTATACATGTACGCCGAAGGAAAACATGGGTCTTAGTTCAGAAAAAAATTCCTTATTTTGGAGATTTTTATTTTCCTGCGGGTCATTGTGATAATACATGTACCTTTAAGTCATTGAACACTGAAATTTCGGGGGTTTTTTTGTTTGGGGGGGGGGGGTGAAATAGGGGTAAATAAAGAGTGCACTTACCCTGACAGGTCACAACAGCTAAACATAGAGCGAGGAGCAGAAAGACGCGCAGCATGTTGAGAATTCCTTAGGCAGAGGCTTCTAGCAAACGCTGCTTCGATGTCTTTTCAAGAGCAACCTGCTCTTGCATTCTCAAATTTATCAGTATTTATAGAGATTCCCCAAAAAATAACTTATGAATTATTCATGAAACTTTGAATGTTTTCTGGTTTTAATTAGCATTTACATCATTAATCATTTTATTGATGATGGTTTCTAAATTAATTTTTGTTAGAATTAAATACGTGATACACATATTTGATTTCCTCCTTATGGAGTCTTTTAAAGTATCTAAATAAATCACAAGTAACACATGGGCTTGAGGAAAATTGACTCACTGAATGACCTGGGTTTTCGTCATCATGTTATGGTGAGAGAAACTTCACCTTTTTTCTGGCAAGGGAAAACATCACAATGGAACAAAGAATTTTCTGTCTGTTGTGTTCGTCGGTCTAATTCTTGATGTTGATGTGTTATTTTACAGGGCCTACCTGTTATATTCAGTAGCATGCAATATGTTTGTTTTATATTCAGCCGTTCCAAACAGCACTAAACAAATGATGAAACATATTCATTTCATGTTCAATAATATATAATATTCATATTTGAGTTATGAAAAGAATGCTATTGGACTGTTATTCTTCCGAAATTTTGTTTCCATTATCTCATGACAAATTCTTTGATATTCCCCACTTCACTTGTCTAGGACCGGAAGCTCGTGTTTACATGTAGATCCAGTAGGTGAATAATTATACAAAACACTGTGCATAAGCATAAAAATGTCATTAATCAAATTTTAAAAAAATAAACTAAAATGAATAGATGTGAGTGATGAGATCAGTGTATGTGTGTGCGTGCGCGCGTGTGTGTGTGCGTGCGTGCGTGCGTTTTTATTCGTGTGATCGTGCCGTATTTCCAAGTTCTATAGACTTCTCTGTGCTGAGTATCCGGGCGCATGATTGTTAACCCGGTGCTTAGGGATTGGCAGAGAAAAAGATGTGAAACTGTTCTACCAGATTGTTAAGAAGGTACTGCACATCTCATGTTAATTTCCCTAAAGGTGTTGCATGAAAGATCGATAGAATTAAGTTATTCAAATAATATGATAAAACCAATTGAAACTTATGTGTTGATTCAAATCAGTAAAAAAATATAGCCAAAATAATTCGAGTTTTAATTCAAGCAATGCACGATTTATATGATTTTAGCGTTGAAATGGAGGGGTGTCCCCGAATTTCAGAAAAACTGCCTCCGTGAAACAAAATAAATTTAGCATGAATATGTTCTTCGAGTTTTCTACTAAAAGAACTATCGCTTTCAAATTTTGTTTCACGGGGGAATGTTTTGTAAAATTAAAAAAATCGAAACGACTTCACTGATATTATTTTCAACTTCACCTGTACGTTAATTTTCCATAGAAATATATGGTCCACTGCGTGGTTCATTGGGTAAGGTCGTCGTTATGTAAAAATGTGTTCTTTTTTAAAACGTCTGGGTTCGAATCCCTCACGAACACAATTCTTATTTCATATTACGTTTTCCATCTAGATTTTTTTCTTAATTGAAACACACTTCTAGTTTTTATAGATGTTTCAGGTCAAATCTCTGTTCGTTACAATGAGTTTCCAACCTGGATACTGTACAGTTTGTGAATGGGACTCGCTGTAAACACGCCGAATGCAGCATGCAATACCACAGGCACCTGAAGGGTGGATAGGCCTTATACAATGCACATACCCCCACCCCACCCCGAAATAACAAAAATTAATATAGAACCAAAATTTATTTAAAATATGTGATTTCCCCTATGCTATGTACATTATATAAGGCCTATATATGGTGTCCGGATAGGGCCATTTGCAAAAGCAAGACTGCGCGTTAGTCACAACACGCCGTCACGCCAACAAGCAACGCGCGCTCACGCCAACAAGCAACACGCCTTCGCGCTCTGACGCCAACAAGCAACGCGCTTTCTCTCTCCCACGCCAACAAGCAACACGCCTTCGCGCTCTCACACCAACAAGCAACGCGCTTTCGCGCTCTCACGCCAACAAGCAACACGCCTTCGCGCTCTGACGCCAACAAGCAACGCGCTTTCTCTCTCCCACGCCAACAAGCAACACGCCTTCGCGCTCTCACACCAACAAGCAACGCGCTTTCGCGCTCTCACGCCAACAAGCAACGCGCCTTCGCCCAAACAAGCAACGCGCCTTCGCGCTCTCACGCCAACAAGCAACGCACCTTCGCGCTCTCACGCCAAGCAACGCGCCTTCGCGCCATCACGCCAACAAGCCTTTGCGCCGTGTTGCTTGTTGGCGCGAAGGCGCGTTGCTTGTCGGCGAGAAGGCGAGTTGTGTTAGCGTGAAGACGCTTGCTTGTCGGTGCGAAAGCGCGTTGCTTGTTGGCGTGAGAGCGCGAAGGCGCGTTGTTTGTTTGCGCGAAGGCGCGCTGCTTGTTGGCGTGAGAGCGCAAAGGCGCGTTGTTCGTTGGTGTGACGGCGTGTTGTGACTAACGCGCAGTCACGCTTTTGCAAATGGCCCTATTCGGACACCATACCTATCCACACTTGAGGTGCCCGTGTGCAATTATGCAATACCTGTGTTTTAATAGTCAAGGTTGCTTACGAGAACTTGTATGTTTTTCTGAGTGAAAGGTGTTGACAAAGACAAAGGCATAATATGGTGTCTTTAACGAAAAACCGTTGTGAACTTTGCAAAGCTTTGAAAGAAAAACTTTAAGGCCAAACAAGGTAAATAACCGTTAAACAGTTTGAGCGGATAAGATGTTATGTATTCCAGTAGCATATAGATATGGTAAATTTATGTTTTCATATGCATGTACATATAAATTTGTCGAACTTTATTAATGCATATTAAACTTCCCTTATTTTAGAGTCATGTACAGTTACTAACTGTTGGTTGTAGAAAATAATACATAAGAGTATAAGACTGTAGTACTGTAGTATATACAGTGTGTAATATTAAATATTTGATACACTCGTAACATGTAACCGTATACATTGTTTCTGATACTCAGAAGAAGAACAAACACAATTTAATTTTCACGATTTCAAAAATTGTTTCGACTACATGTATACTGTATTGACACATAAAATGTATTAGGCTTGCCCTTAGTATTGGGAAAACCTACAGGTATTTAAATGACAAATACACAATGGATGAAGGTCAGTTCTACATATATGTACATATTGTACGTCACGAGTGCTGGCACCGAGCTCCGATTAGAGAAAGTTCCCGCTTCGGTGCAACACTTTCTTTATGCAGGTGTTATATAGTAGCCTTTCCCCCTAGCCATCTTTCCCACCGGAAAAATGGCTATGTAGTAGTTTCCCCCCGGAAAAATGGTTATATAGTAGATTTTCCCCAACGGAAATGTGGCTATACAGTAGATTTCCCCCTTCTTTTCATTCCGGTTACGTTTACGGCTTACCATTCCCATACATATTTTTTCCATTCTGAAATTAATCCTTTTCTGGCTATTCATTTCTTTTTTATCCTAATTGGAGAGTTAATTTCCGAATCCCCTTTATTGGGATTTTTGGAAATATTTATTATTCAACAAACATTTCATTCAGTCGAATGTTATGTAAAACAATCATATATTTAGAATGTAAAATCAGAATATTTCGTGCATGTAAAATAGCACCTATTTAGGCAAACAAATAAGTATTTATCGTACGAGAAATCAAAATTGTTTCTCTCCATTTGATTAACACAAAAGCCTTTCATACAGATAGTGGAGTAAAACTTAAATTCTACAACTCTGTTGATTGTCTACCCTTGATTCCAAATTGCCGCTGCTAAGGAATCAACTCGCTTTCCTGCTAGACATGATTCTTAACACCTCATTGGGAGAAATTTGGATTTTTCAATTGAATTAGAGTTTTTTTTAGAGGAACACCCTACCCCACCCCCACCCCCACCCCTTCAACTGTTCTCGGGTCATTGGTGGATTAATAGATGTGAACATGTTATCGATATATAATCGTAACTATTCCAGGCGGTGCAACTCCCAGCTGTACTGTCAGTACTTTGATTTATACATTGTACATATTCGTTTACAAAATTTCTCCAAAGATGAATTTATTTTTAATATGACGGTCATCAAACTTCATTCCCATACGAAGAATATTCTGGAATTTTTTTTATTTTTAACATACACTCCTAAAACTTTTTAGCTCACCTGAGCTGAAAGCTTAACTGTTGTTCATTTTGCCACCTCAATTTATTACATGTACATGTTCATACATGTATGTTACATGTATCCGCCATCCTAAAAGATCCTAGATTGTTTTAAAAAATGAAAACGAAGACTCGGGGTAATATTTCGTCCATCTTGTATTAAAATCTTTTGCACCCCCCCCCCCCCTGGAATTTTGAAATTTCAATTCTTTACTATATATTTGCACCCTAAAAATGTTGGACCCCCTGGAAAAATTGGGTCCATACCTAAAATATTTGAACCCCTGGAAATATTACCTGGATTCACCCCTGACTTAGATTGGTTTCGATTTGTTCCTACGTAGGCCTAGGTTCGTTTCGATGGTTTTGCAGGTGCCCTTATGATTAACATATACAAACGAAAAAACAAATTGACCAAAGTGTCAAAAGATTTGTTTCATCTAAAAATTCGAAGTAAACATGTTTTAGACAATACTAATGCATTGTACATTCATTATTTCAAAACATTGAAAATGAATCCTCATGAGAATATAAAAGGTACGTAAAATTATGGTACATACAATCTTTCTTTTCACATAATGCCTTTTGTTCCACAGTTCAGACTTTGCGTTACCATGGTTATCAGGAAACGTTTTATTTCTTTCTTCTTGTTCTTACTTATAAGTTTTTCTTAATATATGAACAAATTCTTCGCTAAGAAACACTTCTAATTCACAAACAATGTGTTGAAATAGCGCAGTAGAAACGCACAGCTTCTTACAACTTGCGTATCCATACCGACCGCCTCGTAGAGGCCCGTAAAATTTGTCCATTAATGATAAAAAATTCAAAAAAAAAGTTTATGCGCTTTTCATGAGATGTGTTCAAACATGGATATAATATTAGAAATACCAATGAATTAAATTAGTATTGTACATGTACTCTCTAAATTGTACTCCAAAATAAAGATGTCCTACCCTTGAGCATGTTTTCAATGGGAATACATTTTTAAAAAAAATATAATTTCGTATGTTGTATACTCTCAGTAATTCCGTAAAGCATATCTTTACAATTTGTCTCTATGAAAATACATGTACATGTATCTACATTCAAACTATCGGCACACCGGCTGGTGACATCTCCATATCAGTGAAATATTCTCGAGAGGGACGTTAAACAATATTCAATCAATCAATCAAACTATCGGCAACATACATGTTTCGATACTCAGATCTATGCAATATCAATATTTGTTGTACAAAGCCCGACTGACTTTCCATAGTCTGTTTTCTAAAATCAAATCCAAAAACGTGAGAGGGTAATCCTGCTATGGGGAAAGATCTACTATATAGTAGTGTTTTCCCCTAGGGGAAAGACTACTATATAGCCATTTTTCCGGGGGGGGGGGGGCTATTAGGGGGAAAGGCTACTATAAAACACCGGTCCTTTGCTGGGGCAGTTTTACAGAGTACATGTACTTATACGGGTTCCTTAATTGTTCAGGGATTAATTTCCGTATTCTACACCAGCCTCACATTTAATATAGGATCAAACATTCCTTTTTAAGAATTTATCGATGTGTAAACTCTGGACATTTTACTCACAAACTGAAGAAAAGTGCGAAGCGAAGAACGTTTCCTGTATTATCAATTTCAAAAATTGAATAGATTCCCTGCACCATGTTATTCATTTCAGGCGCGTATGTATACATATCGGTTTTTTAATTTATTGATGTGTAAATTCTCGTTTAGCTTTATTTACAATTGTAATAAATAACATTGGAATTATTCTATATTATAAATAGCATTTTAATATCGTTCTGTTTACATTGAAAAACACGATAAAAACTACTTTAACGTACGACTCACTACGATCAGAGTTTTATGTGCGACTGACTTTTACTGGTCTTTGACCTTCATTAATTAATTGTATCGTTAATTAGGTCAGGGTAATTAGAGGATAATATTGCAAATATTATGTCCGGCTGATCGGACGCGAGATCTTTTATCCAAACAACAATAGTGTCGTTTAATTTTGTAGCTTTAGTTAGTTTAGGTTTGAAGTGCTGTTTTTGTTCATTTGTTTAATTTCTACTTGTCCTGAGGAAGGGGCGGGTTGTCCCGAAAATTTGACAACGTTTATTGCTTGAGTCGTCGGGCCATTTTAGTGCTTTGTATACACATGGAAAATAGTATTATTACAACACCATTGCTACTCCTTTATGCATGGCATGTAAAATCTTTGAAAACAGCAATGATTTGGAATTCAGTAACGCAATACTGTCAGTGCCTTTGTTTGCAATATACCTATATTCAGTTGTAGATTGTTCAATCTCGCCCATGCGAGTAGTGTACTCGCTTCCAATACAAAATCGTGCGTTTGGTATACAGTGTTTTAGCTCTTCATTTAAAACTGTACAGGTTTACTTTTCTTGCACATCGAAATTATGCATGGGTCCTCCACAGGTCTCGAGTGCAATCGGATGTCAGGGTATTGAACTGAGAGAAGCAAGTATGTCAATAAGACAAACAGTCTTTGCTTGAGGTTTTGTTGATGATGGCCAACACAGCTTCATTGTCTGCAAGAAACAAAATCTTATGGTTTTGTTTGGAGCCCCACATTTCCATAGACAGGACAATTGGGAAGAGTTCTAAAATGGTGATGTGAAACTGTTTGAATGTTTCAGGCCATTCAGTCGCAAACCAAGATGCCCCTAAAATGGCAGCAAAGCCAGCATCGGTGTGAAGGGTGAGATGGTCAGAAAAAGAAAAGCTGTCACTGAGGAGAACAGCTAGGCTTGCCATTGAAATGTGAGATGAACTAAAGCCAACATTGAATGTCCGCTCTAGCTTCGCAAGTGAAACGAATATAATGACGGGGGTTAGACACTTTACAGGTGAGGTCAATTAACCTACGCAAAAATGCACGACCCGGTGAAATAACTGAACAAGCAAAATTGAGCAGTTCAATTAGGGATTGCCAGTCTCGGACGGTAACCCTTTTCCTAAATGAAAAGTTGGACAGTTGAGATTTGATTTTTTTAATTTTATCCTCAGGTAAACGACTTTCCATACAATGGAATCGACTTCAATACCATAAATGATAATATTTGTACTTGGTAGGCAAGTTTTGTTGGGGTTCAAAGGAATTTCTATATTGTCACAAAGGTTTATAAAGTTGTTCAAATCTGTAAGGCAGCTACTAGATGCAGGTGGACCAATGAAAAAAAAATCATCGATCATATGGGACATTCCTTTGGCAGAAAATTTGTTGAGCATGTTTTTCAAAGATTTGGCAGGAGCTACTGGCACCCATTGGGAGACAGTCGTCATAGTAATATAAGTTATCCCACTGACAACTCAGCAAGTGCTTTTTCTTCCTAAAATTTTCCGTGGCAGCACTCCAACTAAACAAAGAAAAGGACCCCTTGCGTTACAATCTGATTGGCTGAAAAAGACTTCGTTAACTAAAAACAAAGGACCGGATAAGCACGAATTGAAAAAATACAATTACACAATAGCATACAAGTGTTGACAGCCATCAACAAAAATTGAAATTGCCAATTTTTAACATAAATTGCTTTATTAAAAATAAACCTTGTTTGATGTTTGAAAAAGTTATGAATTGTTAAACTTAGTCATCAATAATATTTTGCACACATAACTCTTGGTTAACTTTGTCATTGCCAATCCATGTCATAGAAAGCAAGCAACCTAAATATGCTTGTGACGAGCGTATTATGCACAATTTATGGTATGTTCATGTATGTTGGTGCCCGTAATTACAGCTATCTTGGGTCAATGGAAATTTCAATGTTATCCTCAACAGCATACACTATTTTTGTTTCATTATACTGAATGCCATGTGCATGGATAGTCCAAAACTTCAATATATTCTAAACATGTGACAAGAACATGAAATTAACTCAAATTAGCGCGAGATTAATATTATAAGCCTTTTGGCTTGTTTCTCAATCTATTTTATGTATAAGACATTGTTTGTAAACATTATCGAATTATTTACGAATAAATATTGTTTAAACTAAACTAAATTAATTCAAAAGTAACAAGTTTAAAAAGTTAAAACTTTTAATTAACAATTAATAACTTTTTCAAACATGCATTAGTTTGTGATAGTTACACGATACAGGTAGCTACGTTGTACCAATCTACATACCAAACTGCCGATTATCGTTTTTTAAAAATCAATTTCTATCATTTAAAATGTCGCTGCTGCGCACTGTAGACCACATTAATTGCAACGCTCAAACAATGACTTTCAAAAATCTACTGCAAATCGCACAGTCAATGTGATGCATGTTTTATTATCATTTTTTATAATATTACCCGTAATCAAGTAATATTTCACGTTGCTAGATACTATCACCGTGCAGACTGTGATGTTTACTCCTATAAGGAAACATCATATTTTTTCAAACGTTTTTTAGCCAATCAGATTCGAGAAATTTACATGAAAGTATACATTTTGTATTTATATTCATTAGCTTCTAATTCTGATAACATTTAAATTATCTTCTCGTCAATAATGAAATGTCTAAATTCAGGTATGACAGCATTCATATCATTAAAATCTCGTGATCGCTTTTTCATGTTTGAAGTGATTAGAAATATAGTTTGAATATGTTTCGGAATCCTTAACCTAAAATTAAATTGTCGTTATATAAAAATAGATATGTGGTTGAGAAGGTTAACAATTAATGATAGAAATATCATTAAACGTAAACTCAGTAAAGGATGACTGTCATGTTTTGCTATTGGGAGACATTTGAAGACTATTCGTGTGTTAAAAATCAGAAAATATTCTACATGTAACACTCTTTTGAGATTATTTATCAATACGGGATTTTCCAGATGCGTCCGAATTACTTCCATCTGGAGGACTAAGTTCGCTGCATCTCAGAGATTTAACGTTGTTTACAAATTACTGTTTATATTCATGCAATAAATCTTTGATATTCCAATAACCCATTAAATTGCTATTTGTTTACATAATCCTCTCATCACTACATGTAAAAACACCATGTCTTATCCTCCTTCAATGAATAATAAGTCTGTAAAACAGTTTGTCGTGTGTTGCCACATTTGTGACGTTTAATAATTCGTTTTAAATTATCAAAAGTATTATTAACAATGTCATATAATTTTGTAAAGTGGGATAATCCAAATTTCTAGTAATTAAAACTTAGACTCAACCTATTTATTAAATATTAATAATTGTTCTCCAGTAACTACAACATTTCAGTGAAAAAAAACCGACACGGAATGCGTTTTTTTTTATTTGTACGGATTCAAATCATTCTATAATGGCCATATGAAATAACTTCTGCAACGTAAATCATTTACATTCACTCCAGATGAAAGGAATAGGTCAAAATTCTTGATTAACTCTCAAACATCTTCGGTTGGTCTTATCATATGGGCCCCGAGGTCCACGCAGAAAATTTAAACGCGAGGTCAAAAGTGAATTTGCGCATGCGCAATTGCACGACCTTTCGTACCTAACAGGCTCGCACGTTTCCGTACATTGAGGGGGCTCAGCAACGCTAAACAAAAGATGATGATATATTATTGATGTTCATATCTTAAAATGGGCATCATTAGTAAAGTTGCACTGAAATTTTGAAATAAAAAAGCGACATTCAAGCTTGTGGGCATCAGTATTTTGTTGCCAGATTTATATCATTGGATAAGGTATGAAATTCAAATGTCATTATTTATCTAGACCAAATAGTGTTCCCTATTTGAACTTTAAGGTCCAGATCAGATACAAGAATGACTCTTTAAATTTTTTTTTAATTAAAGGTCAATGCTACAAATATCTTTTCACACTGATTTTGACAACAGATTAGTCCGTTTACCTGATCAAGATACAGGGCTCACGGCGGGTGTTATTGATCACCGTTCATTATATTCACCTCTTCATATTCATTACATATTATTGCAAATCTAACAATTAGATTACATCTATGATGAGAGTTTTGCATGTTTTAAGATTTTTAAAAAATTGTTATAAAACAAGTTTTTATTTCAACATAGAAAATTAAGTTTTTGTTAGAAACACATGCCTATGAATAACCAATTTGTTTCTATATTGTATATAAATGTAAACTGCATATTGAATTTATGTCTCTCAACTGATTCGATACGCGAGCCCATGTTCTGCATATGATCAATTTTTAAATCGAGACAGGCTACTAACAAATAAGTTGATATTACAGGGGTTTCAACAGTCTCGTTTTTTTTTTTTGCACACCAATTTTGACTGCGGATTACTCCGTTTACCTGATTAAGATATAAGGCTCACGGTGTGTGTGACCTGTCACGCCGGCATACTTTTTATAAAGCACTAACGCTTTATTTGTGTTCAAAATGAAATTTATTTCTTAATCATCCCAGTAACTGCTGAAATGGAATTTGCAGGGGCGTTTTGCAATTTTTTTTGGTTTTCCGATCTGAGGTACAATGTTATAGGTGATTAATTCTGCTGTTTTGTGTTCTACAGTGTGGTGTAGAAGTGGTGTTGTCCTAAACTGTTCATTTTTCAACATGTGGAGTACGTCAGTGTATGGCGAATTTGTAGCAAATCACAAATAATTTGTACACCAAATTTATTAACCTCAGTGTTTCGTAACATGTTACCAGTTTTGAATCAGAGTGGCACCCTTTTGTGATAAGTCAAAATAGGTACGTTGATGATAAAAATTTCAGCAACATTCCACATTATATAACAGCCAGAGGGAGGGAACTGCTTTACCTGGTGGAAATGGACTGATTTGACTTGGTGGTGTAAACGCCATAACAATTCTCGGATTACCTGTAGAGTTTTAAAACTTTTATGCGTAAAATCGTGATAGAGTGTACTAAATATTTTTATCCCCTTTCCTCCATTATGCAAAAACGTGGCATTGCATGTTTATATCCTAAAATGGAATTTATCCCAGAATGCTTTGTCACATGATCTCATGTGGTGACAACACATTATAGTTTTTGGCAGTTAGGACATAATTTTCATTAATTATAAACTATATAGCGCCAGAGTCGAGCCAGTTTTTCTTCTCTTTTGTTTTGTTTATGAAATAAAGGCCTGTGACAAATGATACGGAAATGTTACAGATTGTTAAAAATGGACTAGAAAAAATCAACTTAGACGATTTACCTATTAATTCAAGAAATATTTTTATGTAAAAATAAAAAACCCCGATATCATTAAGTTATGTATCTCTATAAAAGAAAATTCGAATCCTTTTACAAAGTTATCGACAATAGAATGTTGATATGCTGTCGATTATTGTAAGTTATCGACAATAGAATGTTGATATGCTGTCGATTATTGTAAGTTATCGACAATAGAATGTTGATATACTGTCGATTATTGTGACATAGGCTACTTTTGCACTGACGTAAAACGGGACATTATTCTTTCATTATTTATTTTCTCTCGTCCTCGATGAATGAACTGTCGATATAGCGAGAACTTAATTTTCGAGTCTAAAAATTTAGATGTGGGTGGGCATCTCTTATTTCCTTACCATCAGAAAGGAAATACGTCAATAACACTTTCACATACCGGAACAAAATTTTCAAAAAAGATTTAGGTTGAAATAAGTACAAAGTTTCGAATTAGATTTATTGTCTTAGTGTAAATGGCTTACTTAACTATTCAGAAAAATAGTTTCAGAATGTGCACTGTTTCGCCGTCTTTATTCAGTGAAAATACGTTAAAAGCAGCAGTTTAATGAACATTTAATTTTACATAGGTAGATATCAATATTAGTCGATTAATTACATCGCCACATTGGGTCATTCATGGAAATATATGTTTAATTTCTAATCTTTTTAAATTCATATAGTAAATACTTAACAACATGAAGAAACAAGACACGTTTGTAAAATTCATATTTCTTTTATTTTTGACATCTTTGTTTCCATGAATGTCACCTGCAAATAAAAGAAATAACATAAAAAGTAGGCTAATAATTAATACTGTACGTTCGAAAAGTGCATTGTAAAATTACGAAATATATCCCCTCGGGTTATTCAACAGAAACAGAATGGAGTATCGTGAAAAAAATAATTTACATAAACCTTGAAACGTCCATGCTATACCATTGTATTAAAATTTCTCTGCATAGATACAAAATAAAACTTTATTTATCAAGTGTTTGCTCCGCTTTACATTGAAATATATATGCATTGGTACTATTGAAACACGAGTAAATATAGTGAAGTCGTATAATCAAATAAGAAACCAGAAATGCTGCCTTCCTAATCTAACATTCAAATGAAAAAGTGAAGATAACGAACAGGGGTAATTCTCATAATACCTATAAAGAATACAAAATTAAGAGTAGCGCAAACACGCACCCCTGGTCACACCAGCGGTGGGATCAGGTGCCTAGGATGTAGGGATTATCGGTTGACCGGTCACACCCGCTGTAAGCCGTTTATCTTGATCAGGTAAACAGAGTAATCCGTAGTCAAATTCAGCAAGTAAATCATTCTCCAAAATTACCTTATTATATTTCAACGAAAATTCTACCATAAGTGTAATTATTGCCTGTTATATTGATCCTCATCTCTGGTATGTTCAAGGACCCTTGTTTGCCCTCACTCAAATCGAATTCTTTATAGTATTTATGAGATCGATCACTGTTACTTATATATTCACCTATTTCATGCTTCAAAAACCGAAAATCTTAAGTTAATTAAACCTTACCGGAATATTTGTTGTATCATCCCGTATTCTTCACACCACCTGAGTTTTAGTAGGGACCCGCCTTTTTCCCGCCGAATCCTCCTCGTCCTCCTCCGATAAAGCCACCGCCTATTCCTCCAAGTCTACCACCACCGATTCCTCCAAGACCCCCTCCCAGGCCGCCACCACCCCCTAGGAATGCAGATCCACCTCTAATGATCCCACCCATTCCTCCTAATCCGCCTCCTCCCAATGCGCCTCCTCCCAGACCACCGAATCCGCCTCCTCCGAACCCACCTAATCCTCCTCTTCCCAGACCACCTAATCCGCCATAACCACCTCCGTATCCGCCGCTTCCACCGTACCCTATGAAAAGATGCTAACTTTAGAAGATACATGTATTGAACTACGTAGTTACCGCGATGATAAACGCTTTCTTGTATACGTTTAAGGCGTTCAAGACATAAGGCGAGGACACCAAAACACATTTTGAATGTCAAATTCTCGGCCCCATGCGGTAATGTGTCCTAACTAGAGCAATTAAAACATTTACTCGTAGGCAAACAAAGTATATTTCGCAGTACAGCTATACCGTAATCATCAGATGTAACAATGAAGCATGTTTGATATAATAGGGGACAAATTGATTTGAACATATATTGTATCAATGGTATACAATGGGATTAGACATAAGTTCTAAAAACTTATTTTGCCCTTTAAATTTTGTGTCCGATTAGATATTTATGGGGGCGGGATTTCCTAATGGATTTATGGTCATATTTCACAGTGAATCGGATTTTGCAGACGTCGGATCAGACAGATTGAACTGTATATATATATTTCTTTTTGACTTGATTTTAAAAAGAATTTTGAACATTAGACAGTCAAATAAATCTGATTTATTTCTTATGTTACTGACGATATCAAGTTCAAATATTTATTTCTAGAAATCGATCTTAGAACAACTAGTTATAGTCACATCAGGTTGGCAGGAAGGTAGTAAGAAATAAAGATATTCGTTTAATTTATCGCATACGATAAGGAAACTGGGTTTTAAGCATACGTTATAAATATCATGGCAATGTCATTAAGTTTTGATCTACCATCAGTACATAAAAGATAAAGAACAGAATATACGAAATGATTTTTATTCACATTGTATATGGTCCTGTATGTAATATAAACAGTGTTTATTGCGAACCACGTTTAGATAAATCTAGACACTTGAGCGTTTGGAAACAAACAAACATGAAATACGTTGATAGTTTTTCCATCAATGAATCACTTAAGCAATGAATTATTATTTTTTGAAAGATGTAGTCTCATAACTGCAACGGTGTGTGCATACAAATTGAATATCGCGCATTAGCTTATATTTACATTTTAAAAACCTTTCTTAATGTGTGCATTTTTCATATATATCTCACATCTCCTGCTTAATTCTTGGGGGTAAGTAGCAATTAACGGAAAAGCTGTGGAAAGCAAAATGTGATGTCATAACGTAAAAGAAAAGAGTGCGCAATGCTGAAAAAATTTATTGGTCCAATTCTTGAATCGATTTTCAATAAGCATTATAAAAATCAACTTATTAACAAAGTTTACAATCTGAACTGGGTTTCAACAATTCAAATCTATCTAGCCTAATTGTAAACAGCGTAGGTATATAGTCACTATAGGTGCTAGTCGGCCATGTTGTCACTTTGAGAATTACGGAAAGAAGAATCCTGCACTTGGATTAATTTCTTGCGTTTGTTCGGTGATTTTAACCACATATTAGAGGTCAGATGAACTTATCTGGCATCGAATGAGACGAGAATGGACAACGAAGCTTTGTTTTCATTCGGCACACGTGTGGCCGAGCACAGGAACTGCATGGTAATTTTGTCTATAATAATAATAGTAGGGGTCTTATACCATACCATTCCCCTGATAAGGGGTAATAATAATTCTATTAGTAAGTTGTATGGTATAAAACCCCTACTATTATTATTACAAAATCACCGGTTGAAGCGTTCCTGTGGGCCGAGATGCAGACGACATGCTCGACAGTGTTCATGCGCCTAACAGATTTAAAGTGATTCGGTCTTTTCAGTTATAGGCAAATATCATTCAAAATTCTCTAATGCATTTTATCACAGAATTAAAGAGTAAATGTAAATATACCAGGATGGCGTTTACACCGTCTTCCAGTTTTATAAAAAGTGACTAATAAGAATGATACTGAAAGGTTGTCATTGCCAAGTAATCGTTTTTAAAATACATTTTTAAACTGAGTCAATAAAAGATGTCTGGTGGGAATTTACTGTAGTATTGGTATATCTTGAATTGCGTTACAAAACAGATGAAAAAAGGTACTTACCTCGTCCATAGCCACCCCAAAAGTTTGCACTCACGGCTAATGGAATAAATATGAATAACCTTGAGATCAGGTACACACATTAATATAAGATTAGTTTTTTCTCTGAAGTCATATTTTCATAGCATATTTTTATGCATTTATATTATACAACCATTAAAAATCATTGTATTCAAATATCTATCTGACATACTTAAAAATATGAATTCAATTCAACACTGAAATACTTTAATATGATGGAATTAAGTGTAATAATTATCTTACCACAGACGACGAGAGCGAGGATGAAGAGAGATCGAATCATGGTCACTACCTCAGGTGTACAATGCTTAAAGACGACCCGGTTTATATACAAAGTCCAGTGAAAGCATGCGCAAGTAATTAATTCTTGTTAATAAATCATCAAACACTACAATGTTGTTATTTATTTTTTATGATTTAATTGTCATTTCATAATTGAATAAAAGAATCACAAAGATTTGAACTCTTCGCGCGTACATGTTCGAACACGCTTAAATGATGTAAGTTTCTGTAATTACAACATTAAACATTACTGAAATACGTATAAACAAATTTTATGTTACAGATTCTTGTTTATTAGGCTCGTGTAGCGTTCATGCATTAGGGAGTTTTAGTGTATACACGAAAATTTTGATCTTTTGCTTCCGTGAAAAGTTCAACGTTGTCAAACATTAAGGACCATTGACCCCTCTGGTCAGATTTATCGGGGGGAAATGTCAAAATTCAGTATGATCTTTTGACATAGTCATTCATTGCAATTTAAAAATCCTGACTTTAGCTCTACCGTGAAGGGAAAACGTTACATTTATTAGAAACTGTAATACTCTAATAAAACAACATATAACGGTGATTAAAAATGCAAAGTGTATTATTTTCATTTCATTTTATTCAGGTATAAAATATCACAGAATGTCATGATTATAAATTTAAAATAACAAATTGAAACCTGGCATAATCTATAGCACTATGCAGTTATAACAGTTAAAGAATAAGTAACTGTATGAATAACATGACGAATGATGATATGATAACCTAAGGATAACCCATAAAAAGCTTAAATTAGCTATTTCCAATTGGTTCCTCATTAGAAACATTAGTGTAGTGATGTAGACGTGTAATGCCGAAATAGCCATTCCTTTTCTGTTACTATAACCTCCATTAAAGAGATTTTACATTTAGTTTCAAAAGATGTCCTTGGGAAAAAAAACTTACTGATAGAAGATATTTGTAACTCGAATATGGCCAATGAAATTCGTTACTCCAGAAAAATAACTACTGCGTCCTGATTATTTCTATTATACATGTAAGTGTCAAATAAAACAGACAAAAAAACCTCTATTGACTACATGTATTTTATGTATTTTATTTTACCATAATTAATTTATTGATCTAATTGATTAAAGTCTTCTTTCATATCATGATTACTGCAGTTAGTATCATGTTTGTATTCATCTTTTTCTTCAATCCAATTAAAATCAGATCCTAAGATACGCTCACAATCGTTACAATAGTATATGGCGCGGATCTAAGAAGTAACTAAATATGTGTGTGATTTTGAACGAAGTTTTAATGTGCAAATTAGCAAAACACAAAATATACGGGATTGTTTCCCTTTGGCCAAGAATTTTTTGTGTTCCAGTGTCATTTATGGGATTTGACTGTTTCTTGTAAATTTACTCCCGGCTTCTTGATGAACTGTCTGGACAACCTGCACAGGGACTGGCAAACGTCACGGACAACTCTGCAGACTGAAGGAGGGGAAATAGAAAATGTGTCGCTAATTAGAGAATAAAATCCTCCGGTCGCCAGAAACCCGAACGTTACAAGAAATGGCAACAAGGGGAAGCGCTGAACTACGGCGGGTCTCCCTCTCCAAACCTTGACTCAACAGTCCCGTCATCCACATTATTGTCTGCGGTCTAAATCGAAACCGTTGGAAGACACCCGTCTCTGTCATCATTTCAAGCGGATTTTCTCTGTCTCGCAAACGATTGTGACATACGCGTTTCCTGTGTCGACGCCGACGACGCTGTCGTCTGTTCTTGATCGCCATATTTGAGATGCAAGGTGAATATAACTAACAGTGATCGATCTCATAACTCCCACAAGCAATACAAAATAGATAGTTGGGCAAACACGGACCCCTGGACACACCAGAGGTGGGATCAGGTGCCTAGGAGGAGTAAGCATCCCCTGTTGACCTGTCACACCCGCCGTGAGCCCCATATCCTGATCAGGAAAACGGAGTTATCCGCAGTCAAAATCAGTGTGCCAAGAAGGCTTAACAATCGGTATGGAACACGTCAGACAGCATTTGACCCAATGCGAGGTTGTATTGACGAACTAGATCGTTATAACGACCATAGAATTTGCGAAATGCTGACTTGAGACTACTATGCAGGTATCTCAAGATTTCATCTCAGCTGAGTTATAAATTGATCTTAGATATTTTTTAGAAATCCAAATATTTGAGTTTTCTCAGATTTGAGATTTTTCTCAGAAATGAGTTAAATTTCAGACTAAAGTCTGAGTTTGGACTTAAGATTTTTTCGAGAAATCCAGGCCAGAAATAGCATATTTTGATGTTTTGACACCCCCCCCTAAAGTCTATATCGTTGACTGACAAGGGGATATATAATTATTCCAGTGTTTCTAACGAGGAACAACTAAACTAAAGAGAACTTGCCATAAGTAACTTAAGTTGTCAAAATGTTTCCAATAATTTAAAACAATCGAATGGCCAATTGTTGTGAGAATAATTTAGTACATGTATCATATGCAAGAACAGATTGGTTTTGCCACCCTGAAATAGACAGAAAGTATTTTTATTCTTGTAAGTGGATTTTCAGATATCAGGAAAACATTGAATGCAGTTGCATGGTGGATTTTTGTACAAGCTTGATTGGTTTTTGTTTTATATCCCAGTCAGGAATCTTTCGCTCATGTAGTCACATCAACCGTGGGGACATTGCTAATCAATTTAGACCTATGCCTAGATGCATGACACTAATATGGCCCTAACCTTCATCTTGTCAACGCCTACAACATTATATTATTTGCAAATATAAGCTATCGATCACTGGATCGAATGCTCTCTGACGTGTTTCATACTAATGCTAGGCGGTTCTTTACATATTGATTTTGATTACGGATTACTTCGTTTTCATGACCAATATAAAGGATGTGGCCGGTCAACAGGGGATGCTTACTCTTGCTAGGCACCTGGTCCTACTTCTGGTATGTCCAGAGGTCAATATTTGCCCTCCTCTACATTTTCTATTCTTTATATGATTTATGAGGTTGATTACTGTTCCTTATCCTCACTTGTTCGTTATTTTATACACACCGTGATATCCATTGCTGCATGTAAATTCGCAGAACCGGATAAAATGTTTATGACAAACGGATTGACTTCAGCTTTTCCATCATCAACTTCCCATATATATATGTAGCAATATTCTATTATCCAGCTCAACTTTAGAACAATCGGGATGACTTCAGGTTCACCATCGTCAATTTGTGATCAGGTATTCCAACAGTCTGTTGGAATTCCCATGGGCACGAATTGTGCTCCTTTGTTAGCTGACCTGTTTCTATATTCATATGAAGCAGAATTTATTCAAAAACTTCTACGTGAGAAGAAAAAATCTCTCGCTGTGGCCTTCAATTCGATATATCGATGACATACGAGTACGCGAGCGGATCTAACATCTAATTTTAATAAGATTGCACATGACTACACTAGTAGGCATCACAATTGCTCTCTGAAACAAATTACACAAAATTGTATTCTTAGAATGAAATGCATATCTTTTATTAAAGAAATATTTATTTAGAGGCTCATTTCCCTGTTGTGTAAGTTACAATGTTACAAATAGTTATTTGGACTACCAGTATTTGCTTATGACCACAAAGTAAAGATCACATATCTATCAAGTAGAAATAGTTTTTCTATAGCTGTCGATCACCATGTATTCTTGTACACACAGTGACTCTCTTCTTTTCAAATCTAAAACATTGCATGTTTGATTGCATATATATACATTAATTCCACCATGTTTGGAAAATAAAAAAAATGTATTTCCCTGAAAGATGCTAGACCTACCCTATATAATAAGATAAATGGCAAATATTATTCTTTTTTTAAATATCCTGCATGACCAAAATAAAAAGCTTCCCAATTATTTCTAAAGGCAAGGTTAGATCCACCCAGTCTGATTAAAATGCGTATATCGAGCGAAGTGAGAGGTTTGATTTTAAATCAGACTGAGATCCGCCACAAGGTAAATTAAATCGGGCTCAAAATTTTGAAAATTGTCACATAATTGCAGATGATCTCAAAGAAAACGATAATCTGAATAAATACAATTAATTTGTGTATTACCAACCAGCTTATATGCATCTAAAGGGTTTGTAAGGTCTTTACGCAAGAAATTATCGATAAAAATGACAAGTCGCCATTTGCTTTG
Organism: Ostrea edulis; assembly: GCF_947568905.1. Taxonomy (NCBI): domain Eukaryota; kingdom Metazoa; phylum Mollusca; class Bivalvia; order Ostreida; family Ostreidae; genus Ostrea; species Ostrea edulis. The sequence goes on from NC_079164.1 coordinate 39,497,345, forward strand.
TTTATTCTTAAAGTTACGATCAGCTTACGTGTACTAGCATAGCACACGTAGAGTTACGTTTATTTCTGACGTAAATCTACGTCTACGACTGTTCGTGTATACCGTCCCACACGTAAACGTACGCTACGTCTAGATTTACGCTACGTTTACGTCTACGAACTGTAGTAAATATGGGCCCTGGAGCCTAAAAATGTAAAAAGATACAACATACATAGATCCGAGATAAATAAATTTTCATGGTTCGAATTTCCTCCATTGTTTATATACTAGCGGGAAAAAGAAACTGTGCCTTATAAAATTTAGTATAATTTTTCTATATTTATTGTTTATATTTATAAAATCTAAACAACAGATAAAGGTGATGTTTTTGAACAATATCGGATAGTACCCTACTCAGATGCAAGGTGAAGATAAGGAACAGTGATCAATCTCATAACTCATATAAGCAATACAAAATACATGTAGATAGTTGGGCAAACACGGACCCCTAGGCAAACACAGACCCCTGGACACACCAGAGGTGGGATCAGGTGCCTAAGAGGAGTAAGCATCCCCTGTTGACCGGTCACACCCGCCATGAGCCCCATATCCTGATCAGGTAAACGGAGTTATCCACAGTCAAAATCAGTGTGCCAAGAACGGCTTAACAATCGGTATGAAACACGTCAGACAGCATTTGACCCAATGCGAGGTTGTATTGACGAACTAGATCGTTATAACGACCATAGAATTTGCGAAATGCTGACTTTAATCGAGACTGTTGAAATTCCTGTACCATCAACTTGTTTGTCAGTAACTTACCTCGATTTAAAAACTGACTATACCCAGAACAAGCTCTTGCATAACGAATCATTTGAGATATATAAACACCATGTGCAGGTGATAATGGAATATTGCTACATAAATGTGGGAAGTGTGGTTAGTGAACACATGTTGTTTATTGAAGTGTTCGTACACACGAGTTTTACTGGCCAATACTGTTTGGAGTAAGAAGTGTAAAAGGTTTGTTTGGACACTATTCGTTAAGGAAAGCACTTTAGTTTTGACAAAATTTACCTTCTGTCATGCCACGACTCAGCGAAAACCAACGTAATCGTGCTGTTGGGATGCTTCAAGCTGGAATGGCACGAAATATCGTAGCAAGACACTTTGGAGTTCATCGGAACACCATCCAGTCATTATGGAGACGTTTCCAACAATCTGGTAACACTCGGGATCGACCACGTTCTGGGTGTCCTCGTGTGACGTCGACAGGACAACCACATTAGATTTGTGCATCTGAGAAATCATTTCCAGACAGGAAGTTTGACTGCTCGTAGCATTCCTGGACTTCGACCAATCAGTCCAAGAACTGTGCGTAATCGTCTGTGTGAGCACATCAGACCAAGACGTCCAGCGGTGCGCCCAATACTGCTTCAACGTCATCGTATCGCTAGACTAGCGTGGTGCAGACGACTATCTGCGATTCAGAATACAGGACTGAGCCAATATTCTGTTCACTGATGAATCCAGATATCATTTGGATAGCAGTGACGGCCGTAGTAGAGTGTATCGTCGCGTTGGGGAGCGGTACCAGGACGCTTGCATTGTGCAACGTAGATAATTCGGTAGAGGTAGCGTTATGGTGTGGGGTGGAATAACAGCACGCGGAAGGACCCCTTTACAAATTGTCAATGGAAATCTCACCGCCGTACGCTATCGAGACGAAATTATTCAGCGACATGTGATACCCTTCATACAGAGACAGCAAAATCACACCACTCTGCAGCAAGACAACACAAGGCTTGCACGTGTAGTCAGGGACTTTTTTGTTCAACAGAATGTCGATGTCTTGCCTTGGCAAGCTGTTTCCTCCGATTTATCGCCGATCGAGCACGTCTGGGATGAAATGGAACGACATGTACGCCGTTTACCAAATCAGCCAGTCACATTGGCTGATTTAGGCCAGGTTTTAACCAACATCTGGAACAACATCCCTCAAGCGTTTCTGAACACTTTAGTGGCATCACTGAGGCGCTGTTGTCAAGCATGCGTGAATGCAAATGGTGGTCTCACGCGTTATTAACTTTGTTAATTCAAGTTCGAATACCAGTGTCTTTCGAGTATGCTGAAATTGACGTTATTCGACGTTAACATTAATGGATTATGAAATGTTGTAACGAATACATTTGTTAACAGTATTACAAAAAATCTAATTTGTTCATTGTTATTTTTTATCATTTTTTCATATATGAAATAATGCAGTTACGAGTTTCTTTTTTCCGCTAGTATATATTGATAACTAAAAAACAAATCAAACTAGAATCAATTGTTGGAGGGGTAGAATCGGTTAATAGGCTTCATATACGATTTCACTTTAAGGTAGATCATGATGTGTATTCGTCATTATTTGACCTGATTATCACATGCAGTGCAGAATTAATATGTGGGAACTGGAACAAATTTTCTGTCCGCCTCCCTTCCCGCTTTCTACGGGCCTGTCTGCATGCTAAGCATACATCAAAACATTTATAGTTTTAGAAGAAATGTTTCGTTTTTTGGTAAACATATTGGAAAAATAAGCTTTCTGTCATATTTTAAGTTTACATGTATATGCATGTACCCTCTAACCCTTAATCTATTGTGACCTACATTTTGATTTCTTAATTTGGATTTTGAATTTCGAAATTCGAATCTCGTATTTTGAATTTCGATTCTCGTATTTTGAATTTTGAATCTCGAATGAGCCTTCTGGGCTTTCGTACGTTTTAAATATGAACAACAGTATATTACTTATTTTGCTGAACGTTGGTTGTCAGAATTTGAACACTTTTTAAAAACATTTAAAAACACATCTTTTTAGACTTGCATATTATTAGTATTATAGGTGGTTAAATCTTTATGGTTTCTTTACCATCATTTTAACATGACTTTTTCAAGTGTATAATTGTATATTTATTTCAACTATTGCATTCTATATCATTTGATTGTACGGCGTGGAACTTTTTTCATGCACATCATATTTTAGATTTTAGTAATTTTACTTCACATTATTGATGTTTTTCTAGCATTGTTTTGATATTATCTGTCTTAATGCTATTATAATTTCCTTTTACTACGTTTATAACATGCTGTATCATTTTTATTGTGTGCAGCGCTTTAGAGTGGTTATTTATAATCATATAGGGCGCTATATAAATAAATATTATTATTATTATAAATGAATTAAAGACTCATTTATAACATTTATAAGTTTTCATTAAGATTATTAAAACATTTTCACAAACCATACATAACATGTTTGTAAATCTCTTGACAATTGTACATGAAACATTGCCGATCCCAAAAATGCCCTTAATTGTGTTAAGCTAAAGTTTTCTCATAGCAACCTCTGAATCTGATATACGTACACCTGTGCATGCGCAAGCAACCTTTCCCCCATAACATCCGATTCATACGTACACTTGTGCATGCGCAAGCAACCTTTCCCCCGTAACATCCGATTCATTTCCTCCGAGGACCTCAGAGTACACGCAATAACAGTACAGAAGTATCAAATGTTTTCTTTTTTTCATAAAACGAGATGAAGCCCCGTACAAGCGCGGTAAATCACAGTAATAGTGCATAGAGGACGGACGTTTTAAATGCATGTTTGAACTGTTGCGCACATGAATTGAATGAACGATATCTCTAAGAACAATTTTTGAATAATTGCATTTATTAGTGACGTTATATTTATTGATATCATATACAGTAAATAAAATTTGATTATTAGGAAGTCACTTGGAGCTCCAAATTAAATGTTCCTTATGTAACATAATGATCATATACATGTACATGTATATGGTAATTTCTCATGTATATCATTATGTGGACATTACTTTGTACCTTAAAAGGGAAGGCTTATTTAGGCGCTTTCTCCTGCCTAATCCTTATTATGTTATACATAATATTTAAAAAAAAAAAGCAAACCATAAATGATCTCTCTCCGTATTGAAAATTAGATAATGATTTTAGGAATGCAATTGTAATCCGTCATGTCGAATAGTTGACCAAAGACAAAATGAACGGTCGTTCATAATTTTAAAATTTGAAACCCAGTATTGCGAATGTATTTAAAATGGTAGTTTTTGTCCAGTGCGACAATTTCAGGGCAAAATTATGAATACACAATAATCAAAAACTTAATGCACCATATGAATGACAAACAGAAAAACTGCTATATTGTAAACAGTGACCAGATTTCCTGGACATTGTCAAGTAGTGTACAAGCTAATTTCAGTAAAATGTTTTAACTTTAAAGTTATAGGGCACGAGCTTCCAAGAACAGTCCCTGACCATTCCATATCTGACACATTGGGCATACAGTTACTTTCAAGATCTTTATCATCACAAAACATGTTCAACCAAAATAACTTTTTTGTGTTGCTTGGAGGTCCCCAGTGGGTCCATGGCGAAGCCCCCGGAAGCTACTGGATTTTACAGATTTTATATGGTTTGAAATATGTCTCCTATTTAAGTCATTTGTACTACATGTATTTTCTATCATTTTTAATATGGTGAATTAGTAAAATGACGCTAATTTTAAGGGTTTTTGGAAAAAATTAAGTTCTCCCAATAAAGCAAGTCAAGATATCATTTTGTCATTTATTTCACCAGGAGTGGAAGAAATAAATCCACCACTGTACATGTAACAGTAACTGTAAGTAAATTATTACAAGAAGTCGTAACAGTGACATCTGTAATCAAAGAAAAAATTAAGAACATCGAAAAGATAAATAACGTAATAAAATTTTATCGATGTGTTAGATCGTTGGTCTTGGGAGGGGTTGGGGTGTCCCTCGTTGAATGTATAAGTAATATGATTAAAAACCTTCATGAGATGATAAATATGGGCCTAGTCAAAACTATTATAAGTATAATTAACAACTAACATTCAACACCTACACAATTTTATGCTGATCGTGTTGTAAACCAATCGCAACTTCTCGGCTTGCCGGAAAGCCCAGAGAATGTGCGATTGGTTGTATGATATTGCCACGTTCTGGGCACTTCGTTCTGGAAATTTCCATTAGCTGATTCAACACTAAAATCACGGATGAAGAAATGAGCAGGCATATTTTATTTATTCAACAATTATCAAAACTTATTTCTTCTGTAAGATCGGTATCAAGCATCGATAAACAATGGGTTTACTTCATATCGTATTATTTTAAGTTGTCATGAAAAGAAAACTTAGATCCGCCACTTTACTCTCATTTTTTCTGGGTAGTTTGTCGAAAACGAAAGTAGATTTTTAATTAATTTTACGATATTTACTAATCAAGTAAGATTCTATTATAGCTTACGGACACCTCACTTATGAAACAATATAAAAGTTGCAAACAGTAACTCTGGAGCAAGAGTTCGGAGTTTATTGGCAAATTTTGTTGATTTATAAGTATAGATTTAATATATGTTATTGTGTTTGATGTTTCATGAAATCTCTTCAAACGAAATTTCCGCGAAACAACATTGCGTTACAGACCACACATTTTGATCATGAATTCCCCCTTAAAGGCCTTTGCCTTAGAAGAACGAATTAACCTGAGTTTAACGAGAACATTGATGCCACAATTCAAACAAACCACAAGCTAAAGTATTTCAATTCTCTTTATTAACCTCGAGACGTATAAACGATTACTTAAACAGTAAAATGCTTTATCTGTTGTTTTCATTGGGTTTTGAAGGTAGCAAGCACGGCAGAAGAAATTCTGCAACTTTTTCTTTCAATGATTGCTACCTTCGTCACCCAATAAAACAACAAAGAAAGACATTTTATTGTTTATATTCATATCTTTATGTATTTTTTGAAAATGTAAATTAGATTTAAGTACTAAACTATCATATCGTTGACCCATTCGTTACTTTAAACTTAACAGCCAATTCACCTTTTGACCTTGACGACGCTCCATATTTGGTAATAATTATGCGGACAGGTGGTACCAGAAAACTGGATGGAACTAGTTTGCAACAAACATGATTCATTGTCTATGACGAAAGTAATGTTAATTTTAAATGAAATTTATTAAGAGAAAAGGTTCAGTGAATGTAAATGTATATGTATGCAATTATGTGTAACGTACAGGGAAACCTGTTTAATCAGACTTGCACTGGGATACGCAGTGTGTTGGAATAAACAATGTAAAAAGCATAGAAAATATTAAATTAAGGGTCGGAATGCCCTGTGAAAAGGATTGCTTAGGTGTCGGATTAGGCAGTTTTCACTGTACATAGATTACAATACTTCAGGGTGTCTTTAAGGTACGAAAGAACAACAAAAGACAGACAATATGTTAATTAAAATAAAGTGACAAGTGCTTAGAGCATTCGATAATGTGCATATAATACAAATATTTTCCAAGGTTGCACAAATCCTTAATGAAAATGTAGTTTGAGTGAAAGAGTTGAAATGGTTTGAATGCCGATGGTTTTCTAGTATAGTATCTATCCATTCTAACATAAATAACAGATTCGTCTGTCTCTTGTTCCATAATGTACCTGTCATAAATGACAATGTGCTTGATAGCAAAGATAATGACACATCCTAAAAACTTAAATCCAAAGCGCCACAGAGGCATTGACAAATGGACAAAGAAATTAGGTCATATTTTAATTTGTTTTGAATAATTACTTGATTTTAGAAATAGCCAATTCTCCTGAAGTAGTGTTTCAAAATGTCGTGTACTATTTCCGTATTTGTAAATTGATGTGCTTTGTAGTGGGGAATATAAGTGAATTTAACGAATGAATTCAACAGTAAAGTGTGATATTGGGTTCTAAGACAACTTGGTGCACAGTCCGCTTAAATGCTGCGATAAGATTCGTTTCTTATGATTTCATTTCTCATTTGATCAATGCAATTTCGTTTATGTTTTTATGATTGATTTTAATCAATAGACGTCAAGCAGTAGTACGGTTCTAAACCCGGAGAGGTAGTTTCCGGTATTTCTGAGACTCGAGTCTGTTGTTGTTTTTAATTTACAAAAATACACAAGAAATTTGCAGAATATTTTTCTTAGATTGATAAACCAAAACCTAAACCTATTCTAAAATGCAAGATCTTAAGCGCAACATAAAGAAACGTTGTTCGACATAAATGTTCGACAAATTGTTCGCCATGTTCGTTGCTAAAAAAACAAAAACAGTTTGATCCAAACTAATGTTTCAAATATAATTTTATTTGTCTGAGCCTCTCTCTCTCTCTCTCTCTCTCTCTCTCTCTCTCTCTCTGTGTGTGTGTGTGTGTGTGTGTGTGTGGGTGATAGCGATCACATGATCGTACATGTACCGAATACATCTGATTTTGACTCCTACAAGTGTATGTCTGGTTTAAAAAAACCAATGAGTATCACAAGAATTATTTGACGAACTCTCATGGAGGTTTCCATTGCTTGCCACACGACCCGAGGTGCTCCGCTAGTAAAACAGCGTTTGTGTGTTTATCAACACAATCATCTGTGTGTGTGTGTGTGTGTGTGTGTGTGTGTGTGGATCAAACTAAACGGAACAAGTGTTATGGTCACCTAACCCCACCTCTGGTATATCCCGGAGTCCGTGTTTGCCAAACTCTCTATTTTGTATTGCTTATAGGAGTTATGAGATTGATCATTGTTCGTTATCTTCACCTTTCATGATGCTCATTTGCGTTCGGCTTTAGCTAGCGTATGATAAGCGTTTACCAACAGTACAACGGACAAAGTCAAGCGTAGCATCATCATATTTGGAGTGAGAAGAGATAAGATTGTGTTTGTTTGTTTTACATCCCATTCTAGAGTTCCATAACCAGCCGCAAATGGCGTACCACAAATATTTGCCTATACTTGGCGCTCATGATCTTGACCGAGGCAGTGATGAATCCGTGTCATGCTGACGCCTACCGTTTTAAGGTCACATCCGGAAGTCTCATGACTTTCACCTCTAATGCGCAGCACTTGACAAAGGAGCAGTCACTACATATGTAATAACGCAAAAAATTCTTTAAGAAAGGGTGATCATTATATTTTAAAAGAATTTATTTAGCGACCTATATCATTAGAATTACTTTAAGACGCTTATGATTACTAGTAAACAATAACAAATCATATGTGTATGAAAATACAAAGAAACTACCAAGGGAAAACATTGAGATGTATAATACATGATGGAAGAATAATTATGACTTTTTTGAAACATTCAACCATACGTACGCCGTACTTAAATTATAATCAAGCTTATTGAAGTCTGTAACATTAACACATAGGAATGCACCTTTTTTTTTTATAAACATAATTAAAAATATTAATATTCTTTTCAGGGAGACTACAAGGCTGCTATTTGACATTCAAGAATCGTTACCTATAATGTGATTTCAAGTTTGTTGATATCGTGTGTTGCATATACAAACCACCTCAAGAACACCAATGGTATCGGTTAAGTACTGCACTCATGTGCAAGCATTGTAGAAATTATGAGACGCAATATAATGTTGAGCAAAAACAAATTAATAGGTGATGAAGATGACCAATGAGACCGTAGTGTTTGTCTTTAAATAAATATTATACATGTACTCTATACCATATATATTCAAACTGCATATGCCAAGATGCATTGAGTATTCTGTTGGGCAAGTGCTCTGGGGTCATCCCAAAACCTATTTGATATCTCTAAAACAATGGAAGTGATGACACCTAAACCATATATATATTGCTGTTGTATATATCAAGATGCATTGAGTATTCTGATGGGCAAGTGCCCCGGGTTCACCCTAACTCTTATAATTTTTTTTATTGTTCAAATATCTTTTAAATGGTTGAGATTCCAACTCTTAGAGCAAATATACAGTAATCCTTGTTGCACAGGACACAATGCACTGAGCATCAGGTGTTTGTTCGTCGTTTCTCCACCTCATTAAGGTGAAAACGAAAATTCCGAAAACTTATTGTACATCTAAAGGACCCCACCAATCATAATTCCTCTGCATGAGGAGTTTTGGGAACCAGGTTTTTCTATAGATAAACATCGTTTATCTAGAGAGATAATGAAAATTCTGAAACCTCATTGCACACCTATAGGATACCCTCAATCATCTTTAATGTCCTCTTTCGCTCAATTAAAATATGTAGAGGGTGCGCCATGCATCTGGCCTGAAGCTGAAAACAGGTTCAAATTCCAGTAATTCTGTACCCACAGTATCAGGGAATTACAAAACGAAAACCCCAAAAAGGTGATTTGTCTACTGCGTAGATTGTAAGAGAAGTTATGGGAACAAGTTTTTTTTAATAGAGAAAAACGTCGTTTTTCGAACCCCATTTGAGCTCCAGAGAGGAAATGAATATTCTGAAACCTTATTGCACATCTGCAAGACACCACCAATTATCTTCCAAAAGATGGTTTGGCTACTGCGTAAAATATAAGAAGAGGTTTGAGGACCAGGATTTTATAGAAAGACGTCGTTTGTTTTACCCCCGTGGTGAAATTGAAAGTCCCAAAACCATATTGCACATCTACATGAAACCACCTACCATATTTCAAAAGATTAATGGATCACTGCTTAGAATAAAAGATGAGTTTGAGGAAGAATAAAGTGTGACAGATGGACGGCAACGGACGGACGGACCAGGGTAACAACAATATACCCAAACTTTCATTAGAAAGTGCGGGTATAACAATAGTATGACGTCACAATGCATTTTCTGGTTTGGTGTTTGGCTCAATATCAGCGGAAATTTTCAGCCAATCAGAAGTGTAATCAATTTAACAAAAATGAAATGGTATGTGAATTTTCATTGGGTTATTTTGGTAAGTTAGGATTATTTCACGTATCTGACGGGATAACGAAAAAGTTCACAAACAGATTTACTCCATATATACTGACATTGCATCACTATCATTTATAGGCAAAGTACAGGTTCTGAACTCTCTTCACTAGCAAATGATCGCCTTGGACAATGATATGCTCTATTAATGAATATTCTATCGGTGTTATATGTATAAAACACCGTGAATCCATGTTATCTGCTGTTTATTTAATAATGTGTGTGACAATAAAGCTCATTGAATACATGTGATATCTCTGTATGCAATTGTACAATTTTGTTTAATCGATGGGATTATATATGATACAATTTTTTCTAGTTAGTCATTTTTAAATAGATTTAAAATAAAAGAGCCATTGTGATGAAAACCGTATGTATAGCTCCTGTAGAGTAGATCTCATTTCAGCAGCTGAGGTTTTTCCCCCAGACATTTAATCTCCACTACTTTGTGAACACAACCCTCCCACGTGAATGCACACAATGCAGACCTGTTATTATTTATACGTGTGTTCAGATCAAAATGATAACATGTTATTTAAAGCATTTGTATCTTACAAATCTTGACGTGGAGATCAAAGAACTATTATTTACATCAATACAGGATCTTAATTGTTTCTGTCCACAACTTTGTAATTTATGCCTTTACATGGGTCTCATTTGCCAGAACAGATCGCCAGCTAATGTCCCATACAGGAAATCGCCATAATTACGTAAGATGAATTCCATTTAGGGAATGCCATTCCGTTAAGAGATTAAAAAAGATGCCGGTTTTCCTATTTTGATATGTACATTTATGGAATGATTCGATATTGACGATGTCTCCTGTGGAAGTTCGTGCAGAAGAATTGTCAAAAGTGATCGTGCATTGAATAGAAAATTAATTAAAACCACGGAAATGAATTTCATAGAAGTTGGACTACCGCATACAGAGTTTGTCCCAACGAAGAAAGAGTTCAGTCCAAGACGCCCGATACCAATGTCTGGCCTAAGCAAGAAATACATGGGTTTAGAAACACTTTCCAAATCCGAAATGGGTTCTCTGATAGATCGACTATCACAACCAAAAGCACCAACCATTGGTCAAGCCCCCGAGAACGATACAACGAATGAAAATAAACCTAGGCGCAGATTTACAGGTAAGTCTTTGTTGACGTGTAATTATAAAATGTTGATAGATGAATGAGAGTTCTCCATATAATCTATAAATGAAATAGTACATGTATCTGTGCTTGCCCTCTTCCAATCCTACATTTGAAATAAAAACCTGGAAGTACATGCACAACATATTGGTTTTGTTTTACTAAAGATGTTACTGTAGTTACTTGAAACCATGGAAACGACGACATAAATGTTTACCAACAAATTCCAAAATCCAGATGACATTATGAGACAAAAATCGTGATAAAAAAGATCTGTAAAAGTAAATTGAGTTGGGAGGGAATAAACAAAGAAATTAATTATGCTCTCCATTTTTATAAGAATATGAAATACTATTCGAAGAAACTGGTTTTCTCATGTCCCTCAGCGTTGCTATTTTTCTTGGCAATTAACAATAGAATACATATTGTTGGTTGAAAATTGTCATTTATTAATGACGATTGAAGAAGTTGACAACTTATTTACAACCCCTATAATAGGGAGATCCCCGAATATCAAAACTACAACTCAGACAACCAAAACAAGAATGACATTGGGATCTCCCTAATTTTTATAAATCTTGATAAATACAAACATAATAAATTAGAAAAATAAGGTGGCACCTTAAAATTTTGCCACACAACACAAATATAGTAGCAAGTACAAAACAATCCGTAAAAACTGACAAACAGTAAGGTGAAATGGCACACATTACATTTGAATTAAGGTGATAAGATTGGGGTGGTGGAGGGAAACTTTTCGTCTATAATCACATAAAAATCAATTATGCAGAAGGCTACATTGTTACTGAAAGGTAATATAGTGTTGTAAAAGGTGAAGATAACGAACAGTGATCAGTCTGATGAATCCAATAAGGAATAAAAAATTACACGGAGCCCTGGACACACCAAAGGTGTGATCTGGTGCTTATGAGGAGTAAGCATCTGTTGACCGGTCACACCTGCCGTGAGCTCTAGATCTTGATCAAGTAAACGGAGTAATCCGTAGTCAAAATCAGTATGTAAAGAACGACCTAACAATTGATATGAAACACTTCAGACATTATTCGACCTAACGTCAAGTTGTATTTTTAAATGAGATCGTTATATTGACCATGTGATTTATTGAGACACTGAAACTTATGTTTTTACGATAGGTTGTAAAAAAATGAACAAATCCGACGTGGATAGCATGATCTCTAGGTTGTCCAGTACCAAACCAGATAAAACACCAGAAGCAAGGCGGATCCAAACGACAGAGGAGCGGGTTAGACGAGGTGTGACTGCAAGTTACGCTTGGCAGGGTAAAGTTCCTGGGAGAGGAAATCAGACTGTTTCAAACTATCACATACAATATAGAAATATGCTCAAACGTCATACTGAAACCAACTGGCATAGAGGAACGGTCAGTTAAACACCACAAATATGATTACAAACTACACACAACCCAGTTATCCTCAATGGCTGTGCATGAAGTAAAGAACACATCCAGCATCGTTAATGGAGTAAAATCAAAAGCAACATGTCATAACATAGATCCAGCTTCACCACTACGATCCCTGGAATGTGATGACAATTGAAAAATCATCAGTTGTGCTCTTATTGTACTTTTTTTTTCTACTGGCATAAATCAACGTCACTGTCGTCAACAGAAAAATCATGTTTTATTTTTCAAAACATATGTAACCCATTATATTCTCAATCCACCCAGCAAGTACATTTCTGTTGTATTCCTACTGAACTGTAAAAAAAAACCCACCTTAAATCTAGAAGTGCCAAGTAAGAAAGGCATGTAGTATGTCTGATACAATCAAATATTCAATATGGTCAAATATCAAACTAAGAATTCGATCTTCTGAAAATATGTTGCATGTACTACTCGTAGACTAGAATTGAGATGGTTCTTCACTAATGAAACATGAAACGTTAACAGTAAGCACTGCTGCATGGTTTCATTTTAACCTCATTACATAAGCCATTTTCAGAGCTTTGTAACTCTAAGGACAATAGAATATTTATGTAGCTTATTTAGGTTTTATGTCATGTAGTTTGACATAACTAAAGGAATTGTGGTAATTTGAAGCAAGAAAACAATTGTGACGGTTTCGTGTTTTGCTTGGAAGAGAATCGACAGAACAGAGTACAGTGATAAAGATTACTATGCAATGTTTGGTGTATTGATACCTCAAATTCCACACCATCATAACATCAATGTTTGTGACAAACATATGTCTATAACCTATATGTAGGTAAATAGATAGACTGATAGATAGATAGATAGATAGACTGATAGATAGATAGATAGATTTAAAAAATGATATGTTTTGCGAAGTGTTTCTGCGAAAAGGGGCGTTTATCTACAATGAGAAAACAAGCATAGTCTACGAAATATCAAAATATCTCCTTCATGATATTTTTACTTGTTTATCGATGAAATGTACAAGTATATTTTTATCATTCATTGAAAATCTTACACTATATTTCACTATATCTTAATCTTACACTATATTTCACATGTCAACAGGGGATGCTTACTACTCCTAAGCATCTGATCCCACCTCTGGTGTGTCCAGGGGTCCGTGTTGGCCCAACTATCAATTTTGTATTGCTTATAGGAGTTATTAGATTGATCACTGTTCGTTGTCTTCACCTTTCATGTAAAGAAGTCGACATTTTTGCCACTGTATGTAACAAATTGTTACATGCCGTCTCGTTGTTATATACCGTGTCGTATCACTTTAGTTTTACAAAAAACCAACAACATCAAAAACCAAACAAACACTATGAGACAGAGCCTTCTTGTTCATAACGTAACGTCAAAATGGCTCAACGTTATCGTAAATTATACTGTATATATGTATGTATTATATATGAATAAAGCTTCCTATGAACATATGAAAATCATTTTATGAAAACATACATGTATACCATATAAAGGAACTTTGAGGAATATCTTTTGATTTGAACACGGGGCCGAATTTGGCCCCAAACGCACAGAGTCCTTTACAATGAGGCAAGATTGCTTAAAAATCACTTCAATTTATTCGAGGTTATTTCATTTGAATAATTATGAAATATGTAATTATCAGAAACTCTTTTTTATTATTTTGACGATAATTGAATATTACATTATTTAAGATAGCCAGTGGTAATTCTGTCTTTAATTTCCTCGAATTCAATAATGATCATCTCCTATGAATAAGATACTTTTTGCACGTAAAACATGCTTACAGTTTTTCGTTTACACAAGAGTGCATACCACAAATTCGTGTAAATCAAAGTTGAGGAAAGTTAATGTGGCATTTGCCTCACCTAACTCGCTTTATATAGTAAAATCAAGACGATATATGTACTTTGCTATCAAAAACCTGATTAGAATTTAATTTAAATGAAAAGGTGACGTTATTTAGATACTACTTTGTCAAATCATATGCAGAGTATTTTAATTATTTCTTGTCCGACAAGGAAGCTTTTTAAAGTATTTTTAATCACGAGTTTAGGTAATTAGATTTCAAATTGGTTTAAATACATATAATCTAGATATATTTATCCATGCATCAAATATTCTTTTCTACACAATCTGTTAAAATTTAGATTCCATGTACAATGTGTATATTTATTTTAGTGCTATATTGTTTCAGACTTATTTCGAAGAACTGTTAGGCAAACATAATAGCATAAACACAGGTATAATTCTTTGTACAAAAACGAGAGAGATGTAAAAGATTCTCAGAAACATTGGAAATAAAATAGACGTTCTTGATGATAATTCAATCTTTGTTAAATTTTTTCCAAAATCTTTTAACCGCGAAATGAGTAAAAGTAATAAACTGTCGATTTCAGCTATTTATAAACGTTTTTATAATAGTGATGCTGTCTGAATGATTTATGTCTGTGGTTCAAAAGCACGTCTTTCTTGTTTTGATTTCTGTTAATAAAGTTATTATGTACGGCTTGGTATTCTGTAATGTTTGTTCCAAGACACGATTAAGAAGCCTGCGTTTGCAAGGCTTAGCCAATCGCCAAAAGAAGTGATACGTCATTCATGTCTTTACGACTGAATTTGATATATAGATGTATCGTAGTAAAATCTTTGTCACGAGCTGGTTTTATTTCCACTTAATGGAAAATACAAAATCAAGAGAGGGGCAAACACGGACCCCTGGATATACCTGAGGCGCGATCAGGTGCCTAGGAAGAGTAAGGACCCCTTGTTAAAGGGGCATGGACACGAGTTGAGCTATAAATTTTCAAATTGTTCAATGTTTAGAATGCTTAAGCTATTTCTAATGGTCAGCAAATTTTTTAATGTCAATTGTCATGGGGGATAGGAGGTCATAATTCTTTGTTATGTAAACAAGGCCTGTGCCATGTTTTTGTTTACATATTAGGTTAAATATACTAGTGAAAGTTACGTTTAAAGCAGATTTTTAATTCTGAACACAATTAGATAGTTTCTAGTGTTTGTCACATCTCATTTTGTTTTAAACATGCTATTTTCTATTAATCAATACATATATAAACAAAAACATAGCACGAACCTTGTTTACATAATAAAGAATTGGGAGTGCTATATCTCACTTGTACATGTAGCTCAGCAACTGTTATTCAAATTATGGTTGACCATTAGAAATACTTTAGTTGAGCATTGTAAACAATAAAAATGAAAAAAAAAAAAAAAAAAGATCTGAAACTTTTCAGCTCAGATCGCGTCCGTGCCCTGTTCATCTATGTCACGAAGAGTTATGTTTGGTTTTTGTTTTATTTTCACTGCGTATCTGCTCGATGTTGATAGTTAGAGGCTATTGATTTCTTATATCTTGATTTTACTGGGGAAAAACGTCTCTGGCAATTTTAAAAAACAGCAACTCTGTACTGATCTTTTTCATTTATTGTTGAATAGTACGAGTACTGTAGTGATATGGTTTACATATGTATGGAAGTCGAAGCTATTTTTCTCTTGTTTACGGTAACAAATTTAAATCGATGAATAAACTTGTTAACGGAAATCATTACCGACTAGTGTTAATGAGTGTACTTAATACCTGTTAATTGGGGTTTTGTATCAGATGGTCTGTGACCTATATATATCTGATGGTAGATAAAAGTACGTAATCACAATGGGGTCTTCTACACAAAGCTTCCAGCACTATTAGCATCATAATGTCGGCATTCTTCATGAACTCTGACACCCTGGGAATATGTCACTCCGGTCGGAGGCTGTCTCTGTGATCTCAATAACATTACTTTATCAAATATCAAAACCTGTTATTTCATTCATGTCGATTATAAGTTCAAGGTTATACATGAAATAATGCATTTACACATACACGTATAAGGTTTTTAAATGGGCACTATACTTTGTTTTCAGATCTGTGTAAATGTTTGACGCACATGCATTGTTGTATGTTTATTTTGTTTGTTGTTTGTTTTTATTGTTTTACAGATTGAGCACAAAAAGTTTTATCGACAAATTTCAATCCTTAGTTTAAGAAGTTCCAATGACATCATAATTAAATATTCGACCCTTGTTTGATAGGTAATAAGGACCAGGAATTTAGATTTATTGTTGGGTCAAAGGTCAGGAATATAGAGGGCCAAAGATTTATTTTCAAAACACTGAATTGAGTTTGGCAGCAGGCGTACAGTTTTGTACGCCGTTATAATACCCTAATTCTTCCTCCCTCGTTTGCAACTTTAAAATACCGGCATGATCACATATTGTATCTTATCTGGAATATAACACAGTGGCGAATCCAGATGGGGGTTACGGGGGTTAGAACCCCACCCCCTTTTGTCAAAACACTTTGCTAAAAAGGATTAGAAATACCCGCATTTTGAGGGTGGAACCCCCGCCCCTGAAACATGTACACCAGCATTCTAAATACAACAATTCTATACACAAGAAATCAATCATAATAAAATTCATTAAGAAAAGAAAACGCACTTCAATCAGCTACGTAACATTTCAGTGCATTGTCAAAAGTTTGATGTTTTATCTCCTTGGATCGTTAGTAACAATCGATAATGAAATACACTGCAGTATTCTCCATCTATTGAATATGAATATAATCGTTCAATCTAAACACAATTTACAGCGTATTGTGTTAAATACATTGCCTTTGAAGTAAGCCGTCAATGGTAAAAGAGTATGTTCAGTATGACATTGAATTACATTTCGTGAAAGAACTGTGATTATCTCTCTTGGACTAGTGTTCTGGTACCGACAATAGATCTAAAAGCTAATTCAACGTAATCTACATACTCGGAACAAGTGTCTGGTACCGACAATAGACCTAAAAGACAATTCAACGCAACTAGGAACAAGTGCATCTTTTGACAAAAACCAGACAATTAAGCCGCTGGCATTTAACCACATATCCTTATATGTTAGAAAAAATCCGCTTTATATAAATATAAAACCTTCTAGGAAATCGTGTTACTATCAAGTTGTTAACTTGAAGGTCTTTAGAATAAGGTTAAATATAAATTTTATTTTCCACAATTCTTTCTACGTCTGCTCAGTTTTCAGCTAAATTTCAACTCAGTTCGTCCCAATGGAGAACCACTAACCCGACTTGCCAGTCTCCGAGACTACACGTAATCAGTTACTGTAGACACATTAAGACAGTACTGATCACTTTTATTTCGCGAAACCTTAATTTTGCGTGGATACAATCATTATGATGCATTAATCTACGAGATATAAATTTCACGATTCATCATCTAATGTTCAAGTCTTCTATGTTTAAGAGTTCATTCGCGAGAACTAGGTTTTCATGAATTACTATTTTCGCAAAATTGCGCGTAAATGATGTTCTCGTGAATATAATGGGATTTACAGTAATATCCCCACCCTCAGATGTTTGCCTTTTAGATTTAAGAAACTTTATGTAAGGCTTGATTTACCTATGTATCATCCTTGTAAATGTAATCGTCATAGAATCATGACGTCATAGAATCATGCATTTTCTGGCTACTAAACAACGAACTTGCTCCAACATTTGGTATCTCGTCAATAAAACATAGTTCAGACGCACTATTTGAAGCAAGTGTGGTTGATTACATTCTCATATATATCACACATGCAAGTTTCATCATTATGAAAATAAGCTAATTATGGAAATTTTTTAGTTCAGTATATTTTCATATGAGTTCAGCATATCTTCATATGTGTTGACTTACCAGGTCGCGGTAGCTCAGTGGTAGAGTGTTCGCTTCTTATCCGGGAGGTCGTGATTTCGAGTCCCGCTCGTGTCATGGCCGCGTCAAACATAAGACGTTAACATGGGTAGTGATTGTTCCTTCACAAAACGCTCGGCAATTAGAAGTGGAAATCACCATGTCTTTCGGATATGAACTTAAAAACGAAGAACCCATATCGCGGCAGGTGTATCGTGATCCCCTCTGACAGTCTACAGAATTAATAGATATATCGTGCTCCCCTCAGACAGTCTATATAATTAATAGATATATCGTGCTCCCCTCAGACAGTCTATATAATTAATTGATAGAATGTATATCTCGTACACCTGTCAGACAGTCTACAGAATCAATAGACAGTCCACATAATTAATAGACATATCGTGCTCCTCTCAGACAGTCTACAGATATAATAGACAAATTGTAACCCCCCCCCCCCCGACAGTCTACAGAATAATACACAATCTACAGAATTAATAGACAATCTACAGAATTAATAGACGGTCTACAGAATTAATAGTCAGTCTACAGAATTAATAGACAATCTACAGAATTAATAGACGGTCTACAGAATTAATAGACAATCTACAGAATTAATAGACAATCTACAGAATTAATAGAAAATCTACAGAATTAATAGACAATCTACAGAATTAATAGACAGTCTACAGAATTAATAGACAGTCTACAGAATTAATAGACAATCTACAGAATTAATAGACAGTCTACAGACAGTCTGCAGAATTAATAGACAATTTACAGAATTAATACACAATCTACAAAATTAATAGACAGTCTACAGAATTAATAGACAATCTACAGAATTAATGGACAGTCTACAGAAATAATTTACCGTCTACAGAATTAATAGCCAGTCTACAGAATTAATAGACAATCTACAGAATTAATAGACAATCTACAGAATTAATAGACAGTCTACAGAATTAATAGACAATCTACAGAATTAATGGACAGTCTACAGAAATAATTTACCGTCTACAGAATTAATAGCCAGTCTACAGAATTAATAGACAATCTACAGAATTAATAGACAGTCTACAGAATTAATAGACAGTCTACAGAATTAATAGACAATCTACAGAATTAATAGACAATCTACAGAATTAATAGACAATCTACAGAATTAATAGAAAATCTACAGAATTAATAGACAATCTACAGAATTAATAGACAGTCTACAGAATTAATAGACAATCTACAGAATTAATAGACAATCTACAGAATTAATAGACAATCTACAGAATTAATAGACAGTCTACAGAAATAATAGACAATCTACAGAATTAATAGGCAGTCTACAGAAATAATAGACAATCTACAGAATTAATAGACAATCTACAGAATTAATAGACAGTCTACAGAAATAATAGAAAATCTACAGAATTAATAGACATATCGTGTTCACCTCAGTCTATGGAATTAATATTAGACATTATGCACCTCTCAGACAGTCTAGATATAATTAATAGACATATTGTGTTCCTTTCAGACGGTCTATAGAATTAATACACATATCATACACCACACAGACAGTCTACAGAATTAATACACATATCGTACACCACACAGACTAGAACTGATAGACATAGAACATAAATCCCTCAGACAGACAACAGAACTGATATAATCTTGTAGTTTCTGTAGTTCATTTTTTCCCTGTGTGTTAAGGTAGCTCATTACACGCTAAAATTTTATTTAATGGCTCGTTAAATCACCTCTTATGACGTATGATTTCACCATCGAAAAAGTGATACAAGCTCTCAAGTACTTTATATGAATTTTTTTGTGATTTATCCCGAAATGATAAAAAAGGTACTTCGTTTGCAAATAAGATACTCTATAGTCCAAAATTCACTATGATTTGATGTATAATATGAATATCTAAGAAAACATGCCTAAACGACTCAGATAGACATTCTGATTTTTGAATGACATGTTTTTTGAAGATTTTATCCATAGATTAAAAATTTATTAGCAAATAACGTTTTCAATTTTCATAAATATTTTTTTAATTAAAAAATCAGAATGTCTACCAAGTCGTTTAGGTATGTTTTCTTAGATATTCATATTATGCATCAAATCACAGCGAAATTTGGACTCTACAAAATACTGAAGAGCTTGTGTCACTTTTTCGATGGTGAAATCGTACTTCATAAGAGTTGTTTTAACGAGCCATTTAATAAAAATTTAGTGTAATGAGTTATCCTAATCTATATTCCATATTATACAAAAGCATCAGGTGACTGCGCACGTTAGAATTTTCTTTATAGTTTTAGGATAATCTAAGAAAAAAAGATATATACCAACGTGGACTTTTTAGAAAATAAAAATAGTTTATTACTAAGATACGTTCATGTAAGTCTTAAACAACATCTCAAGCGTCTAAGGTTGAAATAGAAAGAAAGATAACTGTAGGTTACATCTACATGTATAATTTAATAGTTTAAACAAAATAATATGTGGGGACTGAACTCTTGAAGAGTACTATCTTACAGTACTCGGGGGATATTATTAACATGTACACATGTCCACGCCATAAAAATAACTACAGAGATGCTTGTCCGTGTAAATAAATTGTGTAACAGAACAAAAAGTTAGGAGAGGAAAGCAAAAGATCGATGTCGGATAAAAATCTAAATTCAAATAGTTAGGGTGAGTGGGGGGTAAAACTGTCGTAAGTTTCTGCCACCCGACATCAATTACACCTTAGTGGAAAAAGACAAACGACAAGTGAATGCTAAAATCCACATGATAATATTACATTTTAATGAACATTTAATAGTTTTAATTTACACTTTCATTTGTGAATAAACAGTAGGCGAGTTATACAGAGTGTTATTTATACTCGTATGTTTTTACTTGTTCTTACGATTAGTTTCAGCATTCATCATATTTAGTTTTAAGGGGAGATCTTGGCGAAAACTATGTGAATTTAGTTTCTTTGTTAGACGTTGAAATTTTGACCTCATCCCTTAGTTACATGCGAGTATACAGGGTTATTATCAAAATGAATAAAGATCGATGATATTTTCTTAAATGCACAGGATCAGCATTGACCGAAATATAAAAATGTTAAAACCCACTGATACAAAAAAGAAATACTAGTAAGAGGACCGGCTTTTTAACAAAAGCAACGCCAACGTGGCAAAATACGCCCGTAGATTTTGCTCAAGGAAAACATATTTTAGTGGGATTCATATTTTAGTGAAGTTAGCACTGTCCTCTGTGAGCTAATTCATTATCATGGTGATCAAATATACCAAGTTATAATATCCAGGAGCTTACGGTTCGGTTTGTATCCTGCCCACAAGGTTTTCCTAAAAAGTGATACTACGACCTTGACCTTTGACCTTGAAAAACAATAGGCACCTTCCTCTCATCATGATGATCAAATATACCAAGTTATAATATCCTGGAGCTTACGGTTCGGTTTGTATCCTGCCCACAAGCTTTTCCTAAAAAGTGATACTACGACCTTGACCTTTGACCTTGAAAAACAATAGGCATCTTTCTCTCATCATGGTGATCAAATATACCAAGTTATAATATCCTGGAGCTTATGGTTCGGTTTGTATCCTGCCCACAAAGTTTTCCTAATAAGTGATACTACGACCTTGACCTTTGACTTCTGACCTTGAAAAACAATAGGCATCTTCCTCTCATCATGGTGATCAAATGTACCAAGTTGTAAAGCCCTAGGGCTTATGGTTCAGTCTGTATCCTGCCCACAAGGTCCGGACAGACGGACAGACAGACGGACGACGCCATACCATAATACGTCCCGTCTTCGACGGGCGTATAAAAAATCATATCCCCCTTGAAAAAGGGGATATTGGTTTGCACTTGTCATACGATTGGTCGATAGACCAAGTGTTTTCAGATAAAAATCTCAAGAACCCTTTGCTTGACAGACATCAAAGTTTTAAAACTGGTTTCTCTTAAAAAGAGCAGATGCTCTCTATTAATATTCAGGTCACAGGGTCAATCTACTCTGGACATAGGAAGATATTTTCGAATTCCGCTCAATATCTTGAGTATTCTTTGCTTGAAGACACCAAGCTTCATACACTGGATCCCGTGGGGATCCGGGTTAGAATAGGTCCTCAGTACCCCTTGCTTGTCGTAGAAGGCGACTAAATGAGGCAGTCCTTCGGACGAGACCGCAAAAACAGAGGTTCCGTGTCACAGCAGGTGTGGCACGATAAAGATCCCTCCCTGCTCAAAGGCCATAAGCGCCGATCATAGGCCGACATTTTGCAGCCTTTCACCGGCAGTGGTGACGTCTCCATATGAGTGAAATATTCTCGAGAGGGACGTTAAACAATATTCAATTAATTAATTCATACACTGGTTCCTGTTCCCCCTAAGAAGTAGAGGTCACAAAATCCAAGGTCGAAAGGGACATAGTAAAATATTACTTGTTCAATACTTTGAGAATTTGCATTCGTATGACAGACACAATGGATTCTACCTAAGAAGTAGAGATGACCCCTATTCATCTTGAAATCACAAGGTCAAAGGTCGAACTACGCTAGACTTAGGAAGATATTGTCCACTCATTATCTTGAGAACCCTTTGCTTTGCAGACATCAACTTGGTACAGCGATACTACATCTTCGGTGTAGTTGAACCCTACTGATTTTCAAGTCACAAGGTCAAAGGTCATGGTTCACGTAACTGGTTATTAGTATTTGGAAATACCCGTTCAGTATCTTGAGAATTCTTATCATAATAGCAAAGATAATGACCAGGCCTGGAGGTTATAAAACTTTTACTGTACTCATACTCAAACTCAGCCATATTTGTTTTGAGTACAATTATGAGCAAACTTCGAAGCATACTCAAAAAACATCTGTACTCCATTTGAGTGTGAGAACGATTTCATAACAGTTTTATAACCTTCACTTTTGAGTAGGAGGACGATTTAGAGCATTGAGTTTGAGTATGAAAAATGTTTTATAACCTCCAGGCCAGAATATATAGGTATGCTTTCATATCAAAGATAGGTGAAGAATCTTTTGAGATTGCCATTTATATTTATAATGAACTACATATTTTGGTGACTCTTCAAAATGTCTCGGGGTATTATGATTTCTTTTCATTTTGCATCTAGTGCACTTGGTTATAAATCAATTCACTCTGGATATAAAAGATATTGTTTATCGTCTTTCGAACCTTTTGCTTGATAGGGATCAAATAATTGTGGTATGTTGCCCCTGACTAGATCTAGTAGATAATTTTCACTATCATTTCAGACATTTTGAATTCAGAGTTGATTCTTTTAAATATTGCCACATATATACTTCATCATTTATTGTTTGTAGTGCATCCCCTCGAAATTTTCCCCACACGTATTGAGACGTCAGCAGCGGTAGGTGAAGTACCACACATTTAGACCTATTAATATCTAAATGCATGATGCTCAAGGCCCAAAGCAGCGAGGGTTCTTTAACGTGCCAACGCCTGCCGCGACCCGGGACCTCCGTTTTAAAAAGGAACAGCGACCCCCCCCCCCCCCCCACTTCTAAATGTCGAATGTTTGGCAGGAGGAGCAGATACACCTGCGTAGTTAAGGAACGAGCTGGACTCGAACCCACGACCACGCGGTCACGAAACCGTGGCTACAGTCCAATGGTTGTTGAAAAGATTTTTAAATGACCCCACCCTACTTTTGCATTTTCGTGATTATCTCCCCTTTGCAGAGGACGTGGCCCTTCATTTGAATAAACATGAATCCTCTTTGTCCAAGGATACGTTTTGCCAAGTTTGGTTAAAATTGACGCAGTGGTTCTGGAGAAGAAGATGAAAATGTTAAAAGTTTACGCCGACGACGACAGACAAATTTCCAAATCATTAGAAAAGCTCACTTGGGCCTTCGGCTCAGGTGAGTTAAAATACTACCATTATTGTTAATGCTTGCTTACAAAATATTCAGGAAATGTTGTACAGTGTCAAGGAGTCCCAACAAATAAATCATGCTCTAAATATTGAAAAGTCATGCCTTCATCAATACGTTTAAAGCTTTCATCTTGCTTAATGTTCTGAATAAGAACACTTATTACGACAAATTAAGTGACAATCTGTAGTTAATATCAACGGTATCAGCTGAGGAAAATGAGTCTGTCTGACATTCTGGCTGGCAATATGATTATGATTTATTCAACAATTCTATCGCTGTATTACCACCACAAGGGCGCTCTCACATCAGACGTCCGGTTCTGCGAAACGCGAAGAGCAATAACTTCCGTAGCTTTTCACGATTATAGTAAGATAAGATAAATTTGAAAAACACGTTTTACTACCCCAATAAATATAACCAAATAAAAGAGATATTCTGTGGAGGGTCTGATATAGTGTCCGGTTTTCTTTATTTCTCTTGGTTTTTGTTGTTGTTGTTGTTTTTTTTTTTTTACTGAGATACATGTATGCTTTGTTTTTCAAAGTTTACGCACATTCATGATTTTTCCACTAAGGTAACTCATTACTCTAAATTTTTATTTAATGGCTCGTTAAAACACCTCATATGAAGTAAGATTTCACCATCGAAAAAGTGACACAAGCTCTCAAGTATTTTATATGATTTTTTTGTGATTTATGGCGGAATGATCGAAAATGTACTTTGTTTGCAAATAAGATACTCTAGAGTCCAAATTTCGCTATGATTTGATGCATAATATGACAAGAAAACATGTCTAAACGACTCAGATAGACGTTCTAATTTTTTAAATAAAAAAATATTTATGAAAATTGAAAACGTTATTTGCAAAGATTTTTTTAATCAACGGATAAAATCTTCAAAAAACATGTCAGTTAAAAATATATATATATATATCAGAGAAATATATTTAAAAAAGAAATTGAAATGAAATGGTCAACATTCAGAAATATTACGATTTTTCTAATGTGAACCAATCCCCATTCGGAATTATAAAAAAGTCATAGAGAACATTGTAATCAGAAAACTACATTCCCTTGATGTAAAATAGTTTACAAAGTAAACGAATTTATAAAGGAAACTAATTTCTTGATTAACAGTGCATACAATTAGCAACAATATAATTATTTTAGTAATTTCTATCAATTTTGATCGGGATCGGTACTTTGTTGTCCTATTTGAATATAGTGATTATATCTGAAATTTGGTCATTTCATTTCTTTTTATAATATATTTCTTCGATATATCTCTTTTCTAACTGCTATATTTTTAAAGATTTTTTCCGTAGATTTAAAAAATATTAACAAATAACGTTTTCAATGTTCATATTTTTTTTCTCCTAAAAATGCAGAACGTTTATATCTGAATCTTTTAGTCATGCTGTCTTAGATATTCATATCATGCATCAAATCACAGTGTTTTGACTCAAGAATCTCTTATTTGCAAACCAAACACCCCTTTCATCATTCCGGAAAAAAAATCACACACAAAAATCATATATAACAATTGAGAAATTACAAGCTCTGGGTCAATCTCTACCCAGAGTTATCGTTCCTTACACTCCCTTACACCTCTGTAAACGTCTCAGGGGTTTTACAAGATTTTTGTAAAATGGCACGTATGCTCAAATAAAGTATAGTTTTGACTTCAGTTACAAAAATATACGTAAATAAATAAATATTGAGCAGATGTCAAGTCTATTTGTGACACAAGAAGCATTGATTTGGGTTGAAACGTAGATATTGGGTAGTTTTATTGCACCAGGCCTATAGATAGGTACATGAAGAATATATAGTAATGGAAAAAAATATACAAATAGTTGCTTGTCCTACATTTTCCAGATATTTTATAAAATAGTTCTTAGTTTTATTAGCCGTAAAAAAGTGGATTTACATGTGGAATAACATTGCTTATTTTGAGACGTTAACAGAGGTGTAAGTGAAAGCAAGGGACGACAACTCTGGGTAGAGATTGGCTCTGGGTGTGAGGCGGCCATGACAAAAGCGGAACTCGAACTCACGACCACTCTTTCGATTGTGAAATCATACTTCATAAGAGCTCGGGGTGTTTTAACGAGACATTAAATAGAATTTTAATCAGTATAATGAGCTACCTTAATTGAAATGCTGGAATATATAATTCTGAATCTGAATAATATATTGGGTAACATACAACATTAGGTAACATATTATGTATCATTGATTTGTTTTAGTGCATGCACTTGTAAATTAATAACCTGTGTCCGATCACGGTACTACCTAGCTCATTGGTAGAGCGTTTGCTTCGAGGTCGTGAGTTCGAGTCCCGCTTTTGTCATGGCCGCGTCAAACCTAGGACGTAAAAATAGACCTGCTCCTTCGCCAACCGCTCGAGACATTAATTAGAGGTGAGAATCACGGGTCTATCAGATATGACCTTACGGCGAGACGTAAAACAATCAATAACCTTCACAGAT
Organism: Ostrea edulis; assembly: GCF_947568905.1. Lineage (NCBI taxonomy): Eukaryota > Metazoa > Mollusca > Bivalvia > Ostreida > Ostreidae > Ostrea > Ostrea edulis. Next base: position 39,523,910 of record NC_079164.1, read on the forward strand.
GAAAGGCGAAGATAACGAACAGTGATCAATCTCATAACTGTGAAACGCTGATAAATGTCAAAACGGCGCCATATAAAATAAAATTTTGACATCATTATTTGAGATATATTCTCGTATAATAAATTGCGTAATCATGATACACTTGTCACTTTGCCAGGTTTAAAAATCATATATTTATATACTTGATACATGTATGTTATTTTTGTTAATACGTTCAGATCAATATTTTAGTCTTTGAACTTTAGATCGGTAAAGTTGGCTACTAGTAACCAGCTACTAGTAACTGGCTACTTAAAAAGAGAAAAGTTGGCTACTAGTAGCCAGCTACTTGAACCAGGAAAAGTTAGCTACTAGTAGCCAGCTACTAAAAGTAAGAAAAGTTAGGTACTCGTAGCCAGCTACTACAAAATATAAAAGTTATAATTTGTGATAGCCAGCTACCAGATAAAGGTTAATGAACTTGAAAATTATTATCTATCAGATTTATTTCTAAAGAGGACGAGGAGTCGTATGAAATTTCATGCTCAATTATCCCCAATTGCATAACGTTGCAATGCAAAATACGAATAAACTTTTTTCAACTGAGTGTTTACTTTAAAAATGATACGGATTGAATTCAGACCTTCATTAATTTGATATACCATCCATTTTGAGATATCTGCTACTTTTACAATTTGATACGAGTGAACCTGAAATTTCAACATTTGTGTGAATACCGTAAGAAACTTTGTGTTTGTATTAGATATCTGACGAATTTACGACTATATACATATGGCAAGAAGTGATAGATGGTGTTTTGATACGCCACGAATTTTCAGATATCGCTTTTTAGGAAATCAGTTACTTATACATTTTGATAATCGGTACAATGAAATTTCAAGATATGTGTGAATACCTTAAGGAACTCCGTGTTTATATTGTATATTTCACTAACTTACAACGATACGTATGACGAGTAGTGATATTGTGTATCGTGATATGTCATGAATTTTCAGATATCACGCTTAAGGAAGTCAGCTACTTATACCTTTTGATGGCAGGTAAACTGAAATTTCAAGTTTTTCGCAAATATCTTAATACACTCTATGTTTGTATTAGATATCTCATTAATTCACCAATATTCATGTGAAGAGGAGTGGTATTATATATCTTCATAAGCCATTAATTTTCAGATATCCCCATTAAGGAAATCAGCTACTTATACCTTTTGATTCCTGGTAACTTGAAAATTCAAGTAGTAACTGGCTACTAGTAACTAACTTTTCCTGGTTCAAGTAACTGGCTACTAGTAGCCAACTTTTCTCTTTTTAAGTTGCCAGTTACTAGTAGCTGATTACTAGTTGCCAACTTTACCGATCTTTGAACTTTTGTTTTAGAAATGGAAAACTGCTATCAGGAAGAAACCATATGATAAACTTTTGTATAATCATTCTACGCGCAAATGAAACAGATTGATGACATATCTAATCTCCAGATTACGTTTGCGGATTTTAGCGTCACCTCTAAGTTTGTTAACCGTTTGGAGGTTTTAGTAGCACCTCAAAGTTTTATTTACATCCGGTGATGATCCGGTGGTTTGAGCAGTGACTCTGGTCACGTTTCAAGGTATTAAATTACCGTTTCACAAACTTTAACTTTATCGTTAGTGAATTATACGAATTTATTTTAAAATTGCGTGCCCGAAGTTGAGAAAACAAATTGTCCTATGTCATCGTTGAAGATAGCTGCAGAACTGTAGCTCTCTGAGAAAAGATCCACCCCTTATGAAACCCTTCGATTTAATACCATATCGAATGATATGTTTTACGGCGCAGTGATTTTTCTACATTTTTTTTTTACATGGGTCCTGTGGCTTTCACGAATAAGGAAAAATTGTCGACATTTCAGTCAAATTGGGAAAAATCAATTTTATTCAAATTATTGTACATAAGTTTTTAAATCGTATCAAACATTATATTATATTTATTTTACACATCTAATTTTCTTTAACCTTCTAAAATTTTCAACTATTCTATCCAAATCAAAGTCTTATGTATATAATTCACATTGAATGTTTATTTTTATTCAAATACGTTTTCCTTTCATAATTTTATTATTGGGAAAACTGCAAACTAAATTGGGAAAAAATTGGCAATTTTTAGGAGGGGAAAGGGCCGAAATTCGGACCCAAAATGGGCCTAAAAAAATCACTGTGGCGTGACCGTTTTTGAGGGTGAAGCAAAAAGTATTGGCATTTTTAGAATCCATAACAGGAACAAAAAATATGCCAAAGTTAGCACTAAACTACTAGTAAACGTGTGAGGACAGCATCCTCTTAACTTTAATAGATGTACACAGTGCAATGTGATGTCATATGCAGCGTCGATGTTTAGCAAATCACAAACGTACGAGACATGGTACTTGTAATCGTGTTGATCGAGGAGTGCTTAAGAAAATAAGATTTACATGCTTTTACGGATTTTATGTAACGTACATCTCAGAACGACGTGAACTTGGGTACATGAGATTCAATATGGAGAAATACATTTCCACATGCTCGTATTTGAATCTACACGATTTGGACCCAAATTTTCAAGTTCCATTGGTATGGTTTAATTTTTCATTAGTTTTCTATATTTTTCTTTTGAAGATGTATATACATGTTACCGATAGGGAAAGCTCCGCTCTCGCTGCCCTTCAGGCCATGAGAGGGCTTTGCCCTCTATTATAAATAGGTACAAATAGCAACGGGGTTCGAATTGACTGGCAACCTGACATGGCTATGTCAACAAATGAAATCATTTGAAACTGAGTTTTTGTGTCTTATGGGGCCTTGATGAATATTTGAAGGTAAGTTTGGACACAAATATAGTAGGAGAATATGTTAAGAATTTTTCGATATAAAATTTATGAGATGGCAATGCAAGAATACAATAATATAAGGCTTCAACCATGCACATTTTTTTCTGTGTCTTAAATTGAAGGTTTTTATAAGGGGTGGACCTGTAGCTCTCTTATCTGTCCCAATATTTTTTCAGAGAGCTACAGATCTGCAACTACACTGAAAAAATTCCATTTAATATTTGCTCCCAGTATTTTTAGCTCACCTGAGAGGAAGGCTCAAATGAAATGAGCTTCTCTGATAAAATTTTGTCTGTTGTCTGTCATCGTCCTCATAAAATGTTCACATTTTCATATTTTTTCAAAGAGCTACAAATCTGTAGGTACACTGAAAAAATTCCATTTAATATTTGCCCCCAGTTTTTGTTAGCTCACTTGAGCCGAAGGCCTCGTAAACTTTTCACATGTTCATCTTCTTCTCCAGAACCACAAGGCCAATATCAACCAAACTTAGCACAAAGCATGCTTGGGTGAAGGGAATTCAAGTTTGTTCAAATGAAGGGCTTTGCCCCCTTCAAAGGAGAGATGATCGCAAAAATAGGGTGGGGTCATTTAAAAATCTTCCTCTCAAGAACCACTTGGCCAGAAGAGCTGAAATGAATATGAAAGCTTCCTGAGATTGTGCAGATTCAAGTTTCTTAAAACCATGGTCCCCGGGTATAGGATGGGTCTACAATAGGGGATAAGAGATTTACATGCAAATATATAGGGAAAATCTTTTAAAATCTTCTCAAGAACCACTGGTCCAGAAAAATTTATATTTACATGAAAGCTTCCTAACATAGTGCTGATTCAAATTTGTTCAAACCATGGCCCCGGGCGGAGGGTAGGGTGGGGCCACAATAGGGGATCAAAGATTTATATGGGAATATATAGGGAAAATCTTTAAAAATCTTCTTCTTAAGAACAACTGAGCCAGAAGAGTTTACATTTACATGAAAGCTTCCTGATATAATGCAGATTCAAGTTTGTTAAAACCTTTGCCCCCGGGGATAGGGTGGGGCCACTATAAGGAATCCAAAATTCTGCAGGCTTTGATGATTGAAATGTAGTGGTCGCGCGCGGTAAACATCTGTAGTGACAGGTAGAAGATCTGCCCAGTATTTGTTTGCTGACAATGGTCCCCTATCTTTACTCTGTAGGATTTAACAATGTTATTGTGTCCAGATGCTTCCTGTCTCACATATATAAAGTTGTCAGTGGAAAATATTCTGAAACGTTGTTACATGTAGATTGGCCTAAGTTTTAGTGGATCTGTTTATATCAATAATAGTACATTTGTAAATTAGAAACCTTTTTATTGTATATAATATACCATAAAAATATACAACATATGAAGAGCATCAGAATGGATCAAATATAGGTACTTGTATAATGATACATGTATGTATCAAAACTATGAAATGTATTGTATTGATGAATTAGAGTAAACAGTATATACTATAGTAATCAACATAGTGAGAAAGAAACTTCCTAGAAGATTCCATACATCTGTTTTCATAGAATGTATAAAAAAAAAAAAATGTTGGGCATGTTAAAATTGTCCTGGGCAACCTGATTTTTAGCCTGTCTTGCCCAAATGACAAATTCAAATTTCAATGAATTTCAAGACCTGGCATGCATGAATATGTAAATATGAACAAATATATGTGCCACGTAGCCCACCCTAATGCTATCAGTTTTTATTATATATTGTAAATATTATGCAAGTGCTTTAATTATTAAATGGATTAATTGTGTCACATTGATTTGTGAAGATATTTTTCTTACATTTACTGTTTTGTCTGTAATATACCTAATATGCAGTTTCAATTTAGGCCAAGTAAAATTAATTAGTAGATTATCATTCAAACTTCACAAAAAAATGGGGCGGGTGGGAGGATTTTATTTTTTATTTTTCGCCATGGTATTCTTGACCTCGAAAATGCCTTCTCTCATTGAGAAAAGGCTATATAAATCATAATTACATGTGTATTTGGGTTTCTAAAAGGCAAAGTGAAACAAAGTACATTTACGATACCGGACCGGACATAAAAATATCCGGAAATCGTAATTTTGAAAAATAAAAAAATCGGGGCGGGGCGATTTTCGAGGGGCGGGCGGGAATGATAATCTACTAATTAATTTTACTTGACCTTAGCATAAAAACCTCATGTACATTACAAAATTATGAAAATTTGAAATAGATGGCTTATGTTGAGGTTGTTTACTTGGACACAATCTTAAAAAACAAACAAACAAAACAAAAAATCAAATAAACAAAACAAAAAAACCAACAACAACAAAAACACAACAACAACAACAAAAATTCAACTAAATCATGATAACATTCTTCAGAATAATTAACTTGGCTCTTTATTATCAGCAAGCAAAGTATCTTAATTTGGAATAATTATTCAGTCAAAAACACTTTTAAAACATAGAACTTTGCAATTGGAAATAAAACATTGGAATGTTTAATGAGAAAGAAGTAGGTACAGTTTCTAGTCATTTGGCCCAAAATATCGATGATTTCACTTGGAGCTCAAACCCTGGTATTCAAATAAGGAATAGTTTAGCAAACCCAAAATCCGCTCAGTTTGATCAGCAAAATGATTTGTGTCATATGACGAGAGCTAGAAGTTGGCATAACATTGCAAAAATGCCATTTTCAATGAAAATATCCACAAATTCAGGTGGTTTTCCTTTCAGAAAACATACAGCGCATGCGTTGAGCAAATTCATATTCAAGTATGTTTTTCATCTTAAAATGATACACAATATACATGTATATCATTTTCATTTTGCTCAACAAATGCACACATTTTTTCCTGAGCAATAATCTGTATGACATTTGACAGTTTTCAGGCCGCTTATTTTGAAAAAAAGGCGGGGAATGTCTTATTCATGATGTCATAATGCTATCCAATTAGGAATATCATTCTGATTTTGTTGACATAGTATACCTGGCATATATTTTACTTTCTTAAAACGCTGAATAAGGTTAATTCCAGACACATTTTATAGAGAGAAATTTTTTGGACCTTTTTATGTATACAATCGTACCTTGTTCTTTAAAAGCATCAAATCCTACATTAAATCCAAAACATATCAGGCATTTAGTACAAACAAAAATAGAATATTGTAGCAATGTGTGGATCATATTCAGATCTACAACAGAAATTGGAAATTGTTCATTACAATAATAACACTGAGCAGTAGTGTCATAGACAATATAGCATTCAGTCAGTGACCTACATGTACATGTACCCTAGCAGACATTGACTAATAGCAGTACATTGTACGTGTACCTTTGAAAGAGCATATTATTTTCCAAGGTTGATGATAATGAACAGAGATCATGTGGACTGATTGGATCCATATACACTTGGGTCATTTGATATGATTGTGATATTTAGAAGGCTTTAAAATCTAAATTATGTAAAATCATCTCCATAGACTTTAGATACACTGTATTTTTTCTAGTTTGAGTTTTGATATAAAACTAATGAAAGATTTCTTTTATCCTACTGATTCTCGTCCGCGTGATCTAGAGTCATGAGCATCAGAAGAATGAAAAATTTCCTCAGAGAATATTCTTTTTAAAATGTGTTTGCTTACAAACAAATAAAAGAAAATAGATGGACCAAAAGGAAACCTGTGTTTGGAATTTTGTTGACAGAAGTCATTTGACCATTAAAAGCATTTAACAGAATTTTAGAGGGATGAGCCAGCTGCTGCAAATTAATTAATGTGTGTCATCAATGAATATGATTTGATCATGAATAACACACTTTTTCTATTCATAGATCCATTAGTCAGCTGTTTATCTGATGGCAGTCTTAGGACTATATGTCCTGTCCTCCTCGTCATGGGTCAGTTTTGGAGTGGTCGCAATCCTCTTCTACATCCTTCTCAGATTGACCCTAGCCTATATGAACTACCTGACCTGGGCCCACTACTACAAAGACCTCCCAGGGGATCCTTGCCCTAGCAAACTTCTAGGGCATCTGCTGATGGTAAGAATTGTGACTTCATTAAATGGTAAACATCTCCAAATAAAACAAAGACATGGCTTCACAGATCTTATCATTCAGAATACATCAGACCTCCACAGCCCAACCACAACTGTTCTCAGCTCAGTACCACTCCAAAAATTCATTCTGCTCTTCCCGGTCATTCAACCTATATATTTTTTCTTAAAAATTTGAGTGATTACCAAGTGGTACATGTAGCTATGTGTCCTCCTGCTCCTGCCATGGAGGTAACTGATATGTTTTTTGTCCTGTTTGTGTTTTTACATAACATTTTCATAAATTTCTAGTTTGGATAAAGGTAAAGGTACTAATTTATGTACATTTTGCCTCAGAGAAGGGGAAACAATATTAAATTTTGGCAGTATGATCATTATAGGGCTGAAACGATTCACCGCAATATCTATACTGTTCAATATAAATGCTCGATTCAATGTTCGATTCATTGTCTCGATATTCGGTTTGATACATTTATTACAAACTGGTTCAGTGAAGTACAATGTACATCTGCAGGCTTACTTATTATTTTTACCTGCATTAGGGACAAAATAGTGTCGAATAATGTTCAGACTGTTGTTTGCCTTGAGTCTTAAGAAAATAATAATGATCTTTATCAGTTTAAACTACAGAGCCAAAAGGCATCTTACTGTTTGGCAATTTAGAAACATTTTGCTTTTAATAAAATTATAATTGTGTATCTTGGTAATTAAATTTTTCATGGTTGCTTTTGTAAATTGTATCGTACTGAGTCATAGTGCAAATATTGTAATATGTATCATATTGTGAAGGGGCATATCATTTCAGCCGTAATGATCAAGTTCTGCATTTTTAGCATAATTTTGATTGTGAGCAAACAACAACTTTACAAATATGCTTTACTAAAAATAATATCATTTTAGATTTTCTAAACAAAAACAATGGCTGATAAAATGTTCTAATTTTGTGGATAAAGATATCATATTTCTATTATGTATTCATACCATGAGATGAACAGAGAAATAAGATTTTGAAGTTGCAGTTTCACATATAAGAACATTGATCACAAAAGTGTGATATTTCTTGTAATAAAAACCCACCTGCTGGAACCAGTGGAATACACTGTTTCAATAATCATACACCCTCTCTAAACATAAATCTGACATATCTATGGTATATAAATGTTAATATACTGTGTGACAATTAAGATTAAAGAAATTAAGAAACTTTTCATGTGATATTTTGTCCACATGTAAACACACAGGAAGGAAGGATTAACCTATCTGAAGGAAGCAATACTGTTGAATATAGACAGACAAAAGTGTCATATGTAATGTTGAATATATGTTTTAACGAAAGCTACTCAATTTTCAAAGTTGAGCTGTACATTCATATTTTTCTCAAAATGAATTTTATATCGGTTGTCCATGAAAAATCAGGTAGAGGTTGGCACATCAGATAAATTAACCTGCATCGCAGGATACCTATGGTGTCCACTCAGTAGGATGACCAAATCCAATGTGAATATCCAACAATGGCAAACCTCATGAATCAGATAACCCGGTTAGCCTTGACATGCCACCTATGAGCAGATTCTTCTGATTTTCTATAGACAGTCTTCTACAAATAATCTTTTTTTATTTAGTATCCTGGCCCCAATGAGAAGGGTTTGAAATTCCAGATGGAGCGATGTGACAAGTACCCGATGTTTCACCTGCTATGGATCAGTTTTAGACCTGTACTGATTGTCCACCATCCAGACACAGTCAAAGTACTTTTGAAATCTGTAGGTAAGGTAACCACACACACACACACACACACACACACACACACACACACACACACACACACACACACACACACACACACATATACTGTATTATATATATAATGTTAAGGAAATTAAATGTGTAAGGCAACCACAGCAATGTTAAGGAAGATGTTCACTCCTTATGTTAAGGAAATTAAAGATTTCCTCTCCTTAATTTTAATGAAGTTAGATATATTCACTCTTTAATGTTATGAAAGTTTGCAATGTTAAGCATCTGTTTAATGTTAATGATGTTGAGGAAGTTTGATCCTTAATCTCAGCAGGGTTCGAAATTACCTCATGTCCGTAAGTCCGAGACTAGTAAAAAACGTGTCGGACTAGTAAATTCTCTATAGCACCAGTCCGTACGGACTAGTGAAAATCCGGAAATCAATCTTGCATTGGTTAAGATTTTAGCAAGATTTGTCTGAGTCTCTTAGATGTTTGAACTTATGGTCGATTACCTGCATGGTTAAGGTATCACACTGGTAATTATTTTCACTACATATTACTATAGAGGAAAAAAATCATTAAAAATCAGTTTACGGAATTGATGCCAAATAACGCAGTCAGAAACGTTCTATGTTACCTATCTCGTCTGTCGACACCAGAAAAACAACACCCTATGCGGCATTTTCGAAAATAAATTACCCGCAAACAAGACTACCCTCAAATCCAAGTGTTTTTCACATGTATGTAAACAGCCGGAGTGCACCTCAGGAAGTAGCCTCAGCTACCAACAGCAAATAGTTCCTTTGTATACACTTGGTTATTTCTACAAATTACACAAAATTTCCTAATCAGGGGTACAAAAATTAAGAGAAAAGAAGAAGAGGAAATGAGAAAAATCACGCAAGGAAAAAAATTATTTCTTTAAATATATGGAACTACAATTGACTAAGTTCATTTTGATTGGACAAATACCGGTGTGATACCTTAAGTGTTTGCATGCATGACTATGACATCCTGATCTTGTCATTTGCGAATCTAACACAGGAGTTCGTAACACTATAGCTCATGGCTTGGTCAATCGAGTGAATTTTATTGAATTTATTGACAAAATTTCAAACTCCTGTGACTCTAAGAACTGAGCATGAAAACAACAGGAACGTCGATCTCGAACGCACTTATGTAGTTATAGACGTTTATAAAAGGATTAACTCGGAGGTTACTGTATGCTTCTATAGATCTTGAATGCAAAATAAAGTATGGTGGTCTTTTTCTTCTGTAGGTGTCAGAAACTGAATTGCTTGCAACTGTGATGTGTTTGGTTTAATTAATACTATTTAAAAAAATGAAGATCATTTAATATGATATTAATATGACGGATTAGTGAAATGCTTTGCGGACTAGTGAACATCAATAGTGACTAGTCCGCACGGAATAGTACTTGAAAAAGTTAATTTCGAACCCTGAATCTGCTAATGTTAAAGAAGCTAAGGATGGAGAGTATGAAAAAAGTAGTATAATCTGAATATTAATTTGTAATATATTTCTTGAAAAATAAGATGATATCATAGTCTAATTGATACATGTAATATATGAAAACTTGAGGATTGAAATGTTAATTTTATCTAGATCTCTTACATCAGTTGTGACCTTTTTTTGCTGTGGAAATCACAATGATTTACAAGGGCCCTCATAAATCAGAAGAAATATAATTAATTTCTGGCATGCTATAAATATTTCTGAAGTCATACAACATTTTTGGAAAATCATGTAATTAACACCATTATATCATAGATACAATGATTATTAAAAAAGAAATTATGGGGGTCCATGTAAAAATTATGGTAATACAGATATTTTACTTGCATTTTACCTTAACTTTTCAAACATATTTACTCAGAATAACTAAAACCTTCTTTGAAATATAAATATACTTTAACTAATCAGAATCTCTAGAATAATGAGAGAAGATAACGAACAGTGATCAATCTCATAACTCCTATAAAGGTGAAGATAACAAACAGTGATCAATCTCATAACTCCTATAAAGGTGAAGATAACGAACAGTGATCAATCTCATAACGCCTATAAAGGTGAAGATAGCGAACAGTGATCAATCTCATAACGCCTATAAACGTGAAGATAACGAACAGTGATCAATCTCATAACGCCTATAAAGGTGAAGATAACGAACAGTGATCAATCTCATAACGCCTATAAACGTGAAGATAACGAACAGTGATCAATCTCATAACTCCTATAAAGGTGAAGATAACGAACAGTGATCAATCTCATAACTCCTAAAAAGGTGAAGATAACGAACAGTGATCAATCTCATAACTCCTATAAACGTGAAGATAATGAACAGTGATCAATCTCATAACTCCTATAAAGGTGAAGATAACGAACAGTGATCAATCTCATAACTCCTATAAAGGTGAAGATAATGAACAGTGATCAATCTCATAACTCCTATAAGCAATACAAAATAGAGAGTTGGGCAAATACGTAGCCCTGGATATACCAGAGGTGAGATCAGGTGTCAAGGAGGAGTAAGCATCCCCTGTCAACTGGTCACACCAGCCGTGAGCCCTTGATCATGTAAATGGATTAATCCATAGTCAAAATCATTGTGCCAAGAACCTAGCAATATGTCTGAAACACATCATACAGCATTTGACCCAAAGAAGTGTTGTATTGGCAAACTAAATCATTATAATGACCATAGAATTTATGAAATGCTGACTTTAAATGAGTTAATTTCTATTTTCAGAAATTATATTTCTCTATAATGTGTCGTATAACTGCAGTGCAATATGCATAAAAATGTTTGATTTGAAATTATTCAATAGGGAGAACAGAGTTTTTCTATAATGTTGAAATGAATTCTAATGAACAAAGTAATATTTATAAGATTAGTACAAGTTGTTGCACAAATCTCAGGACATATTTAACAAAACCAGACCCCAGCGTTTTGGTAAAGGAAACCTATTTACTCTAATTTGAATGACATTAATACTGCACATTTAATAGTTTAACCAAGAGTGACTACCTTTAATTACAAATTTTTTACCTTAATAACAGAACCCAAGCCCCGACAGATGGGTACAGTGTACATCATGGGTCTGGACTGGTTGGGGGAAGGCCTACTGATTGCCAATGGAGAGAAATGGGCTCGGAACCGCAGACTCCTCACTCCAGCATTCCACTTTGATATTCTACAATCTTACATAGCTCTCAAAAACAAGGCTGCCATAGTTTTATCGGTATTTCTGTTATGATAGTTATATTTAGGCTACTGTTTTTTAGCTCACCTGAGCTGAAAGCTCAAGTGAGCTTTTCTGATTGCCTATTGTCCGTCGTCTGTAAACTTTTTACATTTTCGACTTCGTCTCCATAAATACGGGGCCAATTATAACCAAACTTGGCAAAAAGCATCCTTGGGTAAAGGGCTTTTCAAGTTTTGTCAAATGAAGAGCCATGCCCCCTTCAAAGGGGAGATAATCACAAAAATGCAAAAATAGGGAGGGGTAATTTAAAAATCTTCTTCTCAAGAACCACTGGGCCAGAAGAGCTGAAATTTACATGAAAGCTTCCTGACATAGTGCAGATTCAGGTTTGTTAAAATCATGGCCCCCGGGTGTAGGATGGGGCCACAATAGGGGATCAGAATTTTACATACAAATATACAGTGAAACTTCTCTAAACCGGCTGACTCTCAGACCGACAAAAACGGCCGGTTTAGAGGGGTGGCCGGTTTACCGAGACATTAGCAATGAGAGACATTTTATCTCAATTTTCACAAAGTACATGTAGGTACTGTTCATTTAATCTGGTGTTCTATATGATCGATCAATTATCGGTGGAGATCAAATTAGTCCGCTTGTACCAACATGTAATTATTACATGAAATATTCTTGCTAAAATAATCTAATTTTAAACTGAAAGTCTGTAACAGGATACATAAAGAAAGCACAGAGGCCTGTTATTGGAATTCCTCTTACCTATGAACACACCGTTTACATTCCATTGCTTATGTCATCAAATGTGTTTTGACATTTTTAAAAAGTACAGTAGAAAATTTGAAATTTTAATTTTGATATTTCTTAGGAATTCTAAGTCTATGGAAACCAAGAATATTAATCTATCTTTTGATAATTATTATTAACAGTCATGTGTTTGTTCTTTATCAACTACCGCTTATATCCATACGAAAGTCTAATGCAACAATATGGCATTAATACTGTACTACAGTCCACTCCACTTATATTGAAGTCGGTTATATTGAACTATCTGTTATATTGAAGTTAAAATAAATCCCCCAGTAGCAATATTTGTGTAGTTCAGCATTGGTTATATTGAACTTTGGATATAATGAACAATTCAGATCGGTCCCCTGAATTTCATCATATCCAGAGTAGACTGTATTACATTTTCTACAGAATTTGGAAGGGTCACTTGGATTAGCCAAGTGTCACTCAGCACCCTTGAAAGCACAGGTAAACCATAGAAATTAAAGAGGCCACTTGTGTTTTTCACACCTCCGGTTGATAATTTCCCACCTGGCCTGTTGGTCAGTCATTTTCACACCTGGCCGATCTTGATCACCCATCTGGCCAAAATTTTCTCATCTTCAAAAAGTGGCCAGTATTATAAGGGTAAATTATGCATGTTTGTTAACAAATGTTCTTTAAAAAGTGTCCGGTGTTCAGGGGTGGCCGGTTTTGTAAGAATCTCTTTGTACGGAAATGTTAAGATTTCTGCCAGGACTTTGAAAATCGGCCGATATTCAGAGAGAACCGGTTTTCTGAGGGGCTGGTTTGGAGAAGTTTCACTGTATAGGGAAAAATTTTTTCTCAACAACTATTGGGCCAGGAAAGTGGAAATGTACATGAAAGCTTCCTAACATTGTGCAGATTAAAGTCTGTTAAAATCATGGCCCCCGAGGATAGGATGGGGCCAGTCAATAGGGGATCAAAGTTTTACATACAAATATATAGGAAAAATCTTTAAAAATCTTCTCAAAAACCACTGAGCCAGAAAAGCTGAAATTTACATGAAAGCTTCCTGACATAGTGCAGATTCAAGTTTGTTAAAATTATAGCCCCAGGGGGTAGGATGGGGCCACAATAGGGGATCAAAGTTTTACAATCAAATATATAGAGCAAATCTTTAAGAATCTTTTTCTCAAGAACCACAAAGCCAGAAAAGCTGATATTTACATGAAAGCTTCCAGACATAGTGCAGATTCAAATTTGTCAAAAATCATGGCCTCTGGGGGTAGGAAGGGGCCATAATAGGAGACTAAAGTATTACACACAAATATATAGGGAAAATCTTTAAAAATCTTCTCAAAAACTACTGGGTCAGGAAAGTGGAAATTAACATGAAAGCTTCCAGGCATAGTGCGTATTCAAGTTTGTTAAAATCATGGCCCCGGAGGTAAGATGAGGTGACAATAGAGGATCAAAGTTTTACTTACAAATATATAGGGAAAATCATTAAAAATCTTCTGAAAAATCACTGGGCCAGAAAAGTTTACATTTACATGAAAGCTTCCTGACATAGTCCAGATTCAATTTTGAAAAAATCATGGCCCCTGGGAGTAGGTTTGGGCCACAATAGGGATCAAAGTTTTACATGCGAATACATGTATATAGGAAAAATCTTTAAATATGAGCCAAGGTAACTCAGGTGAGCAATGTGGCCCATGGACAAATTTACATAGATATCAAACTTGGTACATATACACATATAAAAATACAAGTCAACTGAGCCACGCAATGATTCACTTAGTAACAACGAGGAAGCGTCTAGCTGTGAAGGTCACCATCTTTAATCTTAGTTCTATGGAGCCTAGCCTATTTATCAAAATATTTGATCGAAGGTGTCATGATAGAAAATATGTGTAGACTATGCATACAATGCGTATTTCGCTGCCCTTTAGAGATAGAGATCGACTTTGAAATCACTCATCTTTGACAGATTGAGAAAATATGGGAAATTGCATCGTTTAGGCCTACCCAAAATAAATCTTCAAATATCAGAGAATGCAATAATTTGCGGCTTTGAACTCTGTGAAAATTTCTACAACTTGAAAATTTACCCTTGCATGCAGAGTTGTCGCTAATAGTAAATCCAACACAAGAAAATATGTACAAGCAAGTGACAAATCACGATCCACATGTCAATGTGACTGACGTCATGTGATAAAATGTGACTTATGAATTTTTGTTTGCTTTGTTGAAAGGCGGATCAAGCAATGAAACAACCCCCCTCCCCCTTTACCCCAGAGAGAAATGTATTTCAAAATGAACAGAGCAATGCTTACTTGGTAAATCATTAATTCAAATATAATATCTTTCTTTTAATCTATTATTCGACCACCATACAGAGAAAGATGTTTTACAACAGTGATTTGCGTACAAGTAGATGCTAATATTGTCAACGAGAAAACAATATATGTGTATCAATCCGAAGTATCTTATTGTAGGCCTACACGTTGACTTTCTATTCTATAGAAGGCTGAAAACAGTGCTGTGATGTAAATTTAGAGAGAGAGAAAAAAGTAGTTCCGTCATCTGGTTGTCAAGGGGGTGTGTCCCCATACCAAACCAGGTTATACAAAAATAACTTGCATTCCTCAATTGGAATTTGACCAATCTGAGACAAGGATACAACTGGATATTTTACCCATGGTGTTGGTGCCAGTATTTTGAAAAAAAGGGTTTGATTCTGAAGTTAAACTTTAGGCTGTCCATTCAAGGTCATGTTTTCTAGACTTTTATCCATAACAGATGCATGTACAGTGTTGAAATTTGGTCACAATTTCTCTTTCAAGAAGCATAAGAGTGAGTTTGCATTTCAGCTGGATTGGTGCACTGTGACGTACGTTAGGGCTAAAAGTAGGTCAAACAGTTTTCGGAACCTTTTATTGTTATGGATACAGATATTGCCCTGACATTTAGTCACAAGCTTCCTCTCAGAGGAATACAAGTTCAATTTGCATTTCAGCTGGATACCATGGTGCACTATGACCTACATGTACTTTTGGGCTAAAAGTAGGTCAAACAGTTTTCCAGATTTTTTTTCTTTATGGATTCAGGTATTTTCCTGAAATGTAGACACAACCTTCCTCTCAAACAAATGCAGATTCAGTTTGCTTTTGGTGCACCTTGACCTACTTTAGGTCTAAAAGTAGGTCAAATTGTTTCTAGGACTTTTTTCTCATTATGGACACAGATAATGCATCGAAAATTTTGTTGCCACTGTCAGACAGGTGTATAATGTACCGTTTGTGGTACTCTTGTCTACAGTGTATTTTTATGTATTGCTTGTTGAGTATCCAAAAGTATGCTAATGTTTCCTTACACTATGGGTGCTTGTGGAAAATTAAAAATTGATTTTATAGATAGTACATATCAGTTAAATTAATTTTATTGATTATTTTACGTATACTAGGAGATAGAATGATCTCTGTTACATGTGTAAAATTGAAGCATGAAGAGTTATCATTATTAATCATTAGTAATTAAGATCAAACCTGCCTTCCCTTCTCATTTGCTCACATTTCACAAACCTGAATTAATTAATTCAATAATTTGTAAATCCTTTTGATTTAAAATAATTTCCGTATTGTTGACTTTTATTGAATTTATCAAAAATTTATCTATTGCTGTTTGAAGTGCTCTCTTACAATTTTTAAATGTTTTTATAGTGTTAATGATCTGCTAGTAACGAGTTTCAGGTGGATATAGTCACACTGCTCGTACTTGGGTATCTGAGTATGTGTGTCAGTTGACTTACTGGCAAGATATATAGAAAACTAACACTGGGGGTCCTCAGACTAACTCGTACATATTTGTTCCCCATGATCGATATGAGATGCCAAACTCTATTGATTTTCAAGGTCTGGGGTCAAAAGGTCAAGGCCACTGAAGGTAATTTCCTTAAAAGTTCATGTGTGCAGGATTCACATGAAACTGTAGCATTGAGAGTCATCAATCTTTGGATATTGTTTCCTGTGGTGAACCCTATTGATTTTCAAGGTCATATTTTAAAGGGCAAGGTCATTGGATGGATACTGTAAACATACTTTTTTTCCACGGGTTCATATGTCCGCGGAATCACAATTTCTGTTTATTCCGCGGGTAGAAAATTGGGCGGATTTGTTAGATTGCCACTTAATGTTTTTCATTTACTTTAAGTACGCTGGGATAAATTTCCGCAGAAAATTTGTGACCGCGTACATAGCGTAAATTAATACAGCGCGGAAAAAAGTACTTCTACAGTATATTCGATATCTTTGCAGGTCATTATATCATCTATGATGTGTTAATTTTATGATATATGAGTTTGACAGTACAGGGAGGGGATGCTTCACTTGGTAATGTTATTCTTTAAGTTAATGTAAAACTGTTAAGTTCATGTGACAGTTATGTATTTATCTGATTCTCAAGTTTAATAAATTCTTTTGATAAATGGTTAGAAAACAAATTAAGGAAGTGATTAGGGTTGGCAGGTGTGTATTCTATGTCTAAGATTTGACATGATTTTTTGCTCAAGTATCCATGGGGATTGGTATATATATACATGTATAACAAATTTCAGGACAAGATAGATAAGCAGGTGGAGGCTGGGAGAAGCTTTGAATTGTTTTCTTACGTGGGACTGGCTTCGTTAGATATCATACTGCAGTGTGCTTTCTCCTACAACAGTAATTGTCAACAGATAGGGTAATATATGATCTACATATATATAGATACAAGTCATGTACATGTATATTATGTCTTTGATACTAAAAATATATCAACAGGAACTGGTAATTAATTAATTCTAACACAGATACATGTATATATATGTTACTAATAGTAATAATTAAAAGTAGGTTTCACCTTAACCAGTCTGATTAAAATCATACATGTCACTTCCACATTTCTTTTGTCAACTTATCCCATCATTGCGTTGTCACAACAATCAAAATATTGGAGTAAGAGGTATGAATTTAATCAGACTGCGCCTTAACAGGTGAAGATTAATCACATAAGGATAATGATGCTGATTAACTACATACACAGTTTCCAATAGTCATACATAAAATTTTCTATAAATATTAGTATTGTGTAAGAATACAATTATAGATGATAACTGATTTGATGATTGCTGCTATGTTTGGTTACAGGGACACCCACCCTTACGTCCATGCAGTCAACTTGCTGTCAGATATCTGGGTGGCAAGATCATTGTAAGTTTACTAGAAAAGTTTATCAAATGAAGATTATCTTTTGTTTGACACATTTTAAAAGTATATACATACAATAGAATCCCCTTGTGTATGGTCATCTAAGTGTAGCTGAGTGAATCAAAGAGTATATATAGATCTAAGTGAGGAGATCAAAGAGTATATAGATCTAAGGTGTATAGATTTAAGTGAGGGGATCAAAGAGTGTATAGATCTACGTGAGTGGATCAAAGAGTATATAGATCTAAGGTGTATGGATCTAAGTGAGCAGATCAAAGAGTATATAGATCTAAGTGAGCGGATCAAAGAGTGTATAGATCTAAGTGAGCAGATTAAAGAGTATATAGATCTAAGTGAGCAGATCAAAGAGTATATAGATCTAAGTGAGCGGATCAAAGAGTGTATAGATCTAAGTGAGCAGATTAAAGAGTATATAGATCTAAGTGAGCAGATCAAAGAGTATATAGATCTAAGTGAGCAGATCAAAGAGTATATAGATCTAAGTGAGCGGATCAAAGAGTGTATAGATGTAAGTGAGCAGATCAAAGAGTATATAGATCTAAGTGAGCAGATCAAAGAGTATATAGATCTAAGTGAGCAGATCAAAGAGTATATAGATCTAAGTGAGCAGATCAAAGAGTGTATAGATCTAAGGTGTATAGATCTAAGTGAGTGGATCAAAGAGTGTATAGATCTACGTGAGTGGATCAAAGAGTATATAGATCTAAGTGAGTGGATCTAAGAGTGTATAGATCTAAGTGAGTGGATCAAAGAGTGTATAGATCTAAGGTGTATAGATCTAAGTGAGCAGATCAAAGAGTATATAGATCTAAGTGAGTAGATCTAAGAGTGTATAGATCTAAGTGAGTGGATCAAAGAGTGTATAGATTTAAGTGAGTGGATCAAAGAGTATATAGATCTAAGTGAGTGGATCTAAGAGTGTATAGATCTAAGTGAGTGGATCAAAGAGTGTATAGATCTAAGTGAGTAGATCAAAGAGTATATAGATCTAAGTGAGCAGATCAAAGAGTGTATAGATCTAAGTGAGCAGATCAAAGAGTGTATAGATATAAGTGAGCAGATCAAAGAGTATATAGATCTAAGTGAGCAGATCAAAGAGTGTATAGATCTAAGTGAGCGGATCTAAGAGTGTATAGATCTAAGTGAGTGGATCTAAGAGTGTATAGATCTAAGTGAGTGGATCAAAGAGTGTATAGATCTAAGTGAACAGATCAAAGAGTATATAGATCTAAGTGAGCGGATCAAAGAGTATATAGATATAAGTGAGCAGATCAAAGAGTATATAGATCTAAGTGAGCAGATCAAAGAGTATATAGATATAAGTGAGCAGATCAAAGAGTATATAGATCTAAGTGAGTGGATCAAAGAGTGTATAGATCTAAGTGAGCAGATCAAAGAGTATATAGATCTAAGTGAGCAGATTAAAGAGTGTATAGATCTAAGGTGTATATATCTAAGTTAGCAGATCAAAGAGTATATACATTTAGATCTAAGGTGTATAGATCTAAGTGAGTAGATCAAAGAGTGTATAGATCTAAGTGAGCAGATCAAAGAGTATATAGATCTAAGTGAGTGGATCAAAGAGTGTATAGATCTAAGGTGTATGGATCTAAGTGAGTGGATCTAAGAGTGTATATATCTAAGTGAGTGGATCAAAGAGTGTATAGATCTAAGTGAGTGGATCAAAAAGTATATAGATCTAAGTGAACAGATCAAAGAGTATATAGATCTAAGTGAACAGATCAAAGAGTATATAGATCTAAGTGAGCAGATCAAAGAGTATATAGATCTAAGTGAGCAGATTAAAGAGTGTATAGATCTAAGGTGTATATATCTAAGTTAGCAGATCAAAGAGTATATACATTTAGATCTAAGGTGTATAGATCTAAGTGAGTAGATCAAAGAGTGTATAGATCTAAGTGAGCAGATCAAAGAGTATATAGATCTAAGTGAGTGGATCAAAGAGTGTATAGATGTAAGGTGTATGGATCTAAGTGAGTGGATCTAAGAGTGTATAGATCTAAGTGAGTGGATCAAAGAGTGTATAGATCTAAGTGAGTGGATCAAAGAGTATATAGATCTAAGTGAACAGATCAAAGAGTATATAGATCTAAGTGAGCAGATTAAAGAGTGTATAGATCTTAAGTGAGCAGATCAAAGAGTGTATAGATCTTAAGTGAGCGGATCTTAGAGTGTAATTCTTCAGTAACTGTGGTTTTCTGATACACTATCACTTTCATCTTAAACCCTTATCCTATTGTGCTATATAAAAGTTGAATGATGACAAGTGTCCATGCTGTGATTGAAGAGGTTTTAAAGTTATTATTTATGATTTTAACATGCTTCTCTTCACAGAAAGCCTTGGTTTTATTCAGACATGCTGTTCTACATGTCACCCAGTGGACGGGAGTTCAAAAGAAACTGTGATTATGTGCATAAAGTGGCAGAGGACATTATTGAGAAACGGAGATTAAGTTTGGTGAGTTGTGTACACCTGTTTTCTCTCTAATGTAATATTTGTGTCTTTATAAAGTAACCAATTGTTGCCTAAGGAAGACAGATGTTAAACATATGTGTTAAATCTCAAAACAGGAAAATGTATCGAAAAGTATGCTAGTTTTGTTGTTATCTTATGTTTTCTGATATTCAGTACTTTACATACTTTAGAGTTATATGTAGCTTAAGGAACTGTGATATATGATAAAGGGCCCAATTTGGACCCTAATAATTAAAAAAAATCAGGTGAATTAAAGGGCATTAGCTGTGAAAGTGATGGCAACCATTTTTTTTCTCAAAATCTCTCATTGGCATGGGATATACATACATACATATATATTATATATATATATATATATATATATATATATATATATATATATATATAATATTAATGACTCATAAAAACATTTATTTTGCACTAGAACAAGAGAAACCTAATAAAAGTACGTTAGATAACGTATATGTACCACTTTTAGTATTTAAAAATTTATAAGGAAGACTTATTGTCTTGCAAGACAATAATTATTTAATCACCAAAATTACATTCATATGCCTGCTTTGAGGTTAAAAAGTATTTGAAATAATTAAGTTCTGGTGTTATTACTGAAGTATATAATGTAGAACATTTTCATTGAATTAAATTTTTGGTGACAAAATGATACCTGTAGCTAATGCCCTATTAAGATTTGAAATACTGTATCTTTTTTTCACACTTCAAATCTTGTATGATTATGGTAATATCTATGACGGCCAGGTTTCATGTTAGGAGTTATGATTAGATGTCAGAAATGAAGCATTTTTTCTTAATTCTCCTGATGCTGTTTACTTAAACAGCTGATCTGAATTATTGTTTTTATTATACCCCCCCTCCCCCCCGCAAACAAAGTTTGGGGGTATACTGGAATCACCTTGTCTGTCTGTCCATTTGTCCGTAGACACCATTTGTCCAGAGGACATCTTTAACAACAGATTTCATTAAAACTTCACATATATCTAATATGAATAATGAAGTTGTGCATCTGCTATTTTGATTGAAACAAGGTATTAAATTAACGCATGGAGAACAAGGTTCGTTATTTACAGCACATTGATAAGGAAAGGCCTATCATGATTACAATTTGTAAAGATACATGTATCAAAGGCAAAAAGATTGGAAATGTAAATACAGTTGAACGTCGGTATCTCGAACACCGATATCTTGAATACCATAGATATGTCAAAGTGATTTGGAAGTCCCAAATTCTTGAAGTATTTTACCCTCAATATTCTGAATCCTTGGGTATCTGGAAGTTTTTCCCCCAGTCCCATTGAGTTTGAGATAATGAGGTTTCAATGTACAGTGTACATGTATATTATGATCTGCCACTGTATATTGTCTTTGTATAAAGGGCAATGCACATAATCTATGCAAGGACAATCCACTGTCTGTAGAGAGGACACTAAAATAACCTTAACAAAAGTGTCTGCTTGGAGAGGTGTGATGGAGAGGTGTGAATATGTTTTACCGACTGGAGAGTTAATTTTTCAAGATGAAAATGATATTTGAACTCATGTATTTACATTGTATATATCATCTGCAGAAAGAAGATGGTACAAATCCAAAATCTCGCCACCTCGACTTTCTGGACATTTTATTGACGGCTAAAGACGAAAATGACCAAGGCTTGACCTCGCTGGAGATCAGGAATGAAGTGGACACATTTCTGTTTGAAGGTATACGTACAGCTTTTTGATTATATTCTACAGTGTATGTACTAATATGTTCAAGTTGTATTTTATGTCATGTATCCATTATTTTGTACTTATATATCATATTTGTTATGCTATATTTATTGTGTTGCATTTTTTATGTATATATAATACTCAATATATAATGTTGAATATGTCGTATTCATTATGTTGAACTTAATATGTAATATTGATTATGATATATTCATTATTACATATTTGTTATGTTGTATTCATTATCTAACATTTCATGTCCTATTCATTATACTGTAATCATTATTTTTTATTTATTATTAATCACATGTTTACTGCTTTACAGTGTTCGAAATTAACCATAGACCGATAGACAAAGTCTATGTCAAATGACACTGGTTTATGCCAATTGTAATTGAGATAGACGAAATTGTCTCTCCCGATTTCTAGATTTAAAGCAATTAATTAATTTATCTCAAAGGACCCAGCATGGTCAGTTGACGTCTGATAAATGTTATGAGGAAAGGAAGATATTGTTATGGAAATGTAAAGAAAATACGCTTTCTAGGTACATTAGACATAAATGAAAATGTAATAAATACGTGTCATTTTTTTTCAATGTTGCGGTCTATGCCAATTCGATGAGGTCTATGTCATCTTGTTTTCGCATAGACCAGTGGTCTATGCAAAGTTTTAAATCAATTTCAAACACTGGCTTTATCCAGTGGATATCACCCATTACATGAATTTTAATTATTACACTATGTTTTTCTACGCCATTTGTGATATCACAAACAAACTCCAATTTTATGAAGTTTGTTTATAAAATGTCAGGGAGCGAAGCAAAATTCCCAACAACACAGTAAAATAGGTGAATAACTGAGAAGGGGGTGTTGGGGGTGTTCCAGGATAGAAAATACACAACTCGTTGAATATAAATCATATCAAACCACAAACCATGGAAGATCCTATATTTATATTTAAGAATGATAACCCTTTTAACTGCTCAGTTTCAACAACATTTAATTAAGAGAACTCACATTGCCATCAATGCTTATTGAATGATATTGTTTGACGTATTTCAATGGATGAATGTTGCATCAGTGCAATGTACCTTTTCAAGTGTTGGATTTCTCGGAAGAGGCAATTCAGTTGTTGAATTGTTTGTTTAACCTGAGAATTTCTTGTTTTTCAGGTCATGATACGACTACAAGTGGCATGTGCTGGACTCTGTATTTACTAGCCAAACATCCAGAACATCAGCGTCGGTGTCAGATGGAGATTGACGAACTCCTGAAGGGTCGAGAAAATGCAGACCTGGAATGGTGAGGAGTTATCTTATTGTCCTCTCATGAGGGGCTCGGTCATGTAGGCAGTGAGAATCTGATTATAAAAACAGAGGCCACAAGTATTGTGAAACATCATCTTCAGCAATAGAATAAAAGACATAGATTTCAAGTGCAGGCATAATGACAGACAGTGAGATACTAATGTAAATATGGTGTTAATGATGTTAGAAATACTGATTAATATTTCATAATTCATATTAATATGTCATTTTATGGTTAAAACAATTTCATTATTTCATAGACACACAGTCATGAAATTGGCAGAATGAAAAACAAGAGGCCCACAGGCCTAATCAGTCACCTGAATACTAGTGAAAAAGTGTCACTACTTCCATGGGCTATGAAATATCTAGAAAAAAAATTCCTGTTCTGAATATTTAAGCTAAATTCTAATGTTCAGCAACAGTATAAAGATGTGTTCTTAAAACTCCACTGCCTTCAATAGTGCATACACTGATGAAAGGCTTTAAATAATACATAATTATGTAGATGTATTAACATTTAAACATCAAAAGCTATGACTAATTTGGACTCATCCTAAAGTCCTAACCCTGGGTTTTGATTGAAATTCTCCATTTTTTTCACATCCTTTTCTGCTATTCCTAAGTATACATTTAGATTTTATACAGTATCAGCAAACTTACACATAAATACTATATACTAAGTTTGGCCTCACCCTGGGGTCAGAACCCTTACTCTGGGGATCATCAAATTTACAATTTTGGCAGAGGCCTTCCTGCTCTCCATCACCATGCATTTAGTTTTTCTTACACGTGTGGTTCTTGAGAAGATTTTTGAAAATTGGTCAATTTTGGGCAGTTTTTGCCCCGCCCCTAAGGCCCCAGCCCCAGGGGTGCTGAAAACCCGAAATTTACAATTTAAGTCCCCCTTGTCCCAAAGATGCTTCATACCAAATTTGAAAAGAATTGGGACTGGTAGTTATCAAGAAGAAGTTAAAAATGTTCAAATGTTAACAGACGACAACCGATTGCAATAGGTCACCTGAGTTTACCAAGGTGACCTAGAAAGCTTTGTAATGCTCATTCCTATCTCGGAAAACATAAGTACACCTCATTCGATGCCAAGAGAAGTTGATCTTACCTCTAATATGGTTAATATCACCAAACAAACACAAAAAATTAATCCAAATGCGTTATTTTTCAACAATTCTTCATTCAGTAATTGTACTTTCAATTTAATTCTTGACGTGACAACATGGCCGACTAACACTAATTAGATAGATTTGAAAAGATATGAACTGTATAAAGTTCAGATTGTACATCTTTGTTAATGATTTGATGTTTATGAAAATTTAATTGAAAATCAATTCAAGAATATGCTATTAATTTTTTTCAGCATTGCACACTCTTTTCTTTAAGTTACAACATTACATTTTACTGTTTCATGGCTGTTCCATTAATCGCTACTTACCCAAAGAATTTAAAATATTTATAAAATATGCACACATTAAAAAGGTTTTAAAAATGTGAATATACATGTAAACTAAGAATTATTACATGTATTTTTTGAAAAATGTAGTCTCATAACTGCAATGATGTGTGGAAACAATTTTTAGCTCTTCTGAGCCAAAGGCTCAAAGAGCTAATGCTATGGCCATTTGTGCAGTGTGCGGTGTGCGTAAACTTTTTAGAAAAAGGGCTATAACTCAAGAACCCCTTCGCCAATTTTTTTCAAATTTGTTACAGGGTATCATTGGCCCAAGGGCTTTCATACATACTAAAAAGAGGGATGTGACCCTTTAACAAGGGGAGATAATCAGGAAAATACAAACAAAAGTAGTGGTTGCTAAAAAATCTTCTTCTCAAGAACCACTGGGCAGATTATCACCAAACTTACACATAAGAATGAGGATATGTTGTAGATTAAAAATTGTTCAAGGCATTACCCTGGGGCAAAGGGCGTGGTCTCAAGGTCACTTCAAAGTTGACCTAAATTTATATTTCCTTAAATCTTTGATATTTTAGTCATTATAAGGACTAGGATCATCAAATTTTGACAGTTGATGCATCTTAGGACCTTGTGTCAAGTTGTCTCAAAAGTAGGTCATGGTGACCTACTTTTTGAATTTTGCAGGTATTTATTTTAAAATTAATTTTGATGCATATCTTGAACACTTTGAAGCCTATGATCATCAAAACTTGTCACTTGGTGGATCATGGGACCTTGAAATGCGTCAACTGAAAAATAGGTCACCGTGACCTACTTTCTGAATTTTATGGCTTATCATTTATAGATATATTTTAAGTTGTTATTTCAAATACCGAGAGGTTTAGAATCATCAAATCTTGTAAGTTGATGCATCTTGAAGCCTTGAAACATATTTATAAAAAAGTAGGTCACAGTGACCTACTTTTTGAATTTTGCAGATATTCAAATTTCACATTTTCAATTTTAGATGCATATTTTGGGCACTGTAAAACCTAGGATCATCAAACTTTGTCAGTTGATGCGTCTTCAGGCTTTCGGTTTGTGTCGACCAAAAAGTAGGTCACCGTGACCTACTTTTGGTATTTGACAGCTAAATTACTATATTTCAGACACTATTTGACCTACAATCATCAAACTTTGTCAGTTGATGCATCTTGAGTCTTCGAAGTGTATCGACCAAAAAGTAGGTCACTGTGACCTACTTTTGGCATTTGACAGTTATATTTATATATTTCAGTCACTAATTGACCTACAATCATCAAACTTTGACAGTTGATGCATCTTGAGTCTACGGAGTGTGTCGACCAAAAAGTAGGTCACCTTGACCTACTTTTGGAATTTGACGGCTATATTTATATATTTCAGATACTATTTGACCTACAGTCATCAAACTTTGTCAGTTGATGGGTCTTGCATGTTCGAAGGGTTTCGACCAAAAGTAGGTCACCTTGACCTACTTTTGGAATTGGACGGCTATATTTATATATTTCAGATACTATTTGACCTACAGTCATCAAACTTTGTCAGTTGTTGGGTATTGCATGTTCGAAGGGTTTCGACCAAAAAGTAGGTCAACATGACTTACTTTTGGAATTGGACGGCTATATTTCAATATTCAGATACTAATTGGCTTAAAATCATCAAACTTTGTCAGTTGATATTTCTTGGGTTCTCAAAATGTGTAAACCAAAAAGTAGGTCACATTGACCTACTTTTTTGAATTCTTAGGATTTAACTAAAGATTTAGAATACTAAGAGGCTAAGAATAGAAATGGTGGGGTTGTACAATTTATCAGAAGAGCGATTTTAGGCCCTTGGGCCTCTAGTTTATAATATGCTAACGCGAGTAATTAAATTTTCATGCACACACCTTTGTAGCTATGAGACTACATCTTTCTAAAAAATAATCCATTGCTTAAGTGTCCACCATAGCTTTTTTCTGTAAACCAGACAATGAAATAATCTTACAACCCTTTTGTGTTGCTGTTTGTTTATGATGATCATTATGATGAAGTAACTGATTTGACTTCTTTTTTTTATCATTTTCAGGTCAGATCTAGCTAAGTTAAGTTACCTGACACAGTGCATTAAGGAGAGTATGCGCATGTACCCTCCAGTGACCTTTGTACAGCGGGTCACTACCAAGGATACCATGCTGGACGGTCACCCCATTCCTTCAGGGACAACCATTGGAATCCAGATTTATAACCTTCATCATAACAAAGCAGTCTGGGATGACCCCTACACTTATAAACCAGAGAGGTTCTCGTCAGAGAAGGAAAGGAATGAAAAGAATGAGACGTTTGCTTTTGTTCCATTTTCTGCAGGACCCAGGTACATTGTATGACCCGATGTATTTATTATTCTAAGTCATGATGTCAAACTTACTGTAAATTTTAGACCAGTGGACATGACATTAAATGCACACTTTTGATCAAATTGATCAGCAACATGAGGAACTGAAAATTGTCACAAATGAAACCAATTAGAATTGCTGAGGTCATTTAGTGACTTTATGTCTGATGTAGAAGTTGATTCCAGAGTTGAGGACATAGTATAAATTGTCTACCGTATACAGGTAAGTATTGCTGAAGTTTAGCACTTTGTGGTACACCCTAAAGGAACAGAGACAGGCTTTGTCCACCTCAATACAGATTTAATTTCAGATCTTGCTGTTTATTTGATATACATGTAAAATGGTATTCCTACTGATGTTGCACCTCCTACTTTGTAAACTGTTACAGTATTGATACTTACAACTTTTCTCTTTTCAGAAATTGCATTGGTCAACATTTTGCAATGAATGAAATGAAAATCATTCTGACTCATATTTTAAGAAGGTTTGTAACATATGCAATTTGATTTTCTAGTGATCGTTAACCTGCATTGATAGTATTTATCTTGGTGTTTTGGAGAAATATATTAACAAGCTCTTACTAAACAATCAAATGCATTTTTCTCTCATATGAAAAATTGTTGCAAATGGCATTACTTACACAAATGTTCATCTTGGAAAACAAGAGTAATCTGAGTGAAATTCTGAGTTAAATTGATATTTGCTATCTGTTTTTGTTCTGTAGTATTAGTTGTTTGTTGTTCATTGACCCCTCAACGGATTTTGTTCAAAATTTTGTAGGATTGTTAGTCACCATGTGTAGTCGATCATATTGCGCCTCCATTTTGATTCGATAAATTTTACAGGAGTTATTGGACTTTGTTGAATTTGCACATGCTAATTAAACTATAGGAACATATTGTGGACGCAACTCCTCTGAAACTGCTGAACGGATTTTGTTCAAATTTTGTAGGATTGTTAGCCACAACATGTAGTTGATCATGTTCCACCACAATTTTGATTCAACAAATTTTAGAGGAGTTACATTTATGGGACTTTTGTGCTTCAACCTTTTTTGCGGAGGTGGGAGATATGGCTACGCATACAATCTTGTTTTAACTATGGCTGACTTACGTGTTTGATTGCTTGGTTCGTTGGTTGTATCTTTAAGTTACAGACTGTTACTGAAGCTAATACTTTATATTTAGGAAGTCTTCCAGCACCTGGTTTATTATTCTGAATTTTGTTTCCTCTCAAATTTTCTGTGTAGTTTGTGTTTACATGGGTATTTGTAGTTATGTTGTATTTACAGGTATGAATTAAGTGTGGATCCTGACCATGAGGTGAACATTAAGATTGGGGTTGTCTTGAGAACCAAAGACGGAATAAAAGTCAAAGCAAAGAGGAGACATGTCATGTAATGTCTGCAAAGTCTGAAGTACATTCAAAAGAGAATGATAAATATTCTATAGAATTTGACAAATGCTGCTGCTTCACAAGAGGAAATTAATATGAAAATAAATGAAAATTCTTTGAATGAAAACACTTAAAGAAAAACTTTTGAAGATTTTCTTTGATCATTGCAGTTCTTAAAGATCTAAAGAGACAGCAAGCAATTATTACTTTAAAGGAAAGTTTATCAAATAGGACTATCATGATGATTCATAAATTGTAATTCCATAGCATACCATTCCATTTCCATTCCATTATGCTCCTTGAATCCGGTAGTTGTGATTGCTAGTCTGTGAATGTTATACTCTTATTTACATGTATTGATTCCAAATACGCAGGGCTTTTTTGTTTATTTATTTATTACATACCGGTACATGACAGTGATTTTCAAATGATTTTTTTTTATGTATAGATATATAACAAAATATTTTACAGTTTATATGCACTTAATGAAAAAAGAAACTTATCAACTTAGAGATTTTAATGTCTTGCCAGAAACTGCAATATGATTAATAGACATATATTTGTATATGTACATGCATAAGGGATGCACCTTACCTGTGATAACCATAATGTGTGCCATAGAGTAAGAGTGCAGCTTAATGGCAATGCTAATGCGTCATCTAGAAATGTGACCTTTTACATGTAATTTATGCTGAACAACTATTGGTACTCATGTATAACAACTATTTGTACTCGTTTATAACAACCATTGGTACTCGTTTATAACAGATTGGTACTCGTTTATAACAACTATTGGTAATTATTATATGAAGAGGATAACGTGAAAATCTTTTTACAGTAAATATTTAATGTTATAGTAAAAATATGTCGTGGATATATTTTCTGGGGAATATTCTTTGTCATAGTCATGGTATTATTGAGAAATCTAGAACTTGTATATTTTGCATTTTTAGAATGTTTAGTACCTCACTTCAAACATTCTGCCTCGTTTTGGTTACTCACATTTCAAACAAGGTGCACATAGTTCAGACACACACCTGCGTTGCTAGATGAATAGGATACTTGTGATGACATTATTTTATAAGAGATCAAATTTCAGAGCTTATGAATTCCATAGTTAGTAAAGTACATTATACCTGTCTTCGTTAGTGTAGAGAACAAACATAATTTGTGCGGAAAGTTTTGCTAAGTATATATGTTTTAGAAAAGAACAATGGAGATGTTTTCAAGAAATTTACCCCGTATTCTCTCTCTCTCTCTCTCTCTCTCTCATGCATTGAAAAAAATGTTTTGCTTCAAATTTACTTTAACTATTATTGCTATTGTAGAACAATGAGTTGATTTAAGTTCACCCGGCCCAGCTATAATGATTAGGAGAAAATTTACTTGAAATGCATTTCCCTCTGTACAGTACCATTGAAGTGAACTGTTATATTTACAGCAACACTTGACACATCGTCGGATGCCCACAGTAATCTCGTTTGGTACTCATCAAATTAACTTTGATTCCTTGATTTGCCATCGCGATTCTGTGCAGCAGCCAATCAAATGATCCGCGCATATTAATTACATGTACATACGATGATTTTTCGACGAGTTTGCCCACGGGTGATGAGTAAAAGACGATATCACCCGTGGGTATCCGACGATGCACTTGATACTGGTCTTATGAATTTTATCACTGGCTGAGATTAAAAGAAAACTTTATGTAGATACATGTAAGGTCCTCTCTCAATTTACATGTTAACGTTTGTATAGTCTGGAAAACGAATAAATTTGCATAACCAGCAATGATCATATCCATTGTGCCAAATACCATATAATGATATGCAAATGTTATTTGATTAAATAATTTCAATTGCTGTATTTCTTGTTCTTATTCATTTTCGTAAAATCGTATTCCCGTGGATCAGTAAGGGATCTTGTCATTGGACATTCTCTACCAGAGGGCGCTACGGAATCTTTACTTTGCGTGGCGCCCTCTTAAAGTACGATAAAGTAAAGTAAATTTTATTTGAAGTCGGCACTATATACATTCAACATATCAAACACAAGCTCCTCTTGTAAATGTACATAGAAACTGGTTCTAGGGACTCTTCATGAAAGGATGTAAGCCCGTGTATAACATTAGTCCGGAAGTAAATCAAGGGCTAGTACTAGTGTAGAGATTAGTATGACCTTATACATGTATATACATGTATACTAAAAGACTAAAACTAAGGCCTAAATTCTACGTCTTGGTGGAACTTTAGTTTCTAGATAAGCATATAATTATGCATCGTCTGGAATGATCTCTGAAAGAATTCATAATAGAGTTTAAGTTATGTCGTTAATTCTCTGAAATTTAGTACCTCCAAAACTAAATGATTTTAAGTCCTCGTTTTCAATTATATTGACATCACTACCAGTTGCATGTCCAGCTGGACAGTTAAAAGAAAAACATGTAGGTAGATTATGTAAAAGATGCTCTATATCTAAAGCCCTGCAAAGTTTGTAATTAAAATTTTAGATGCAATAGTAGAAGTTCACTGTATATTTGTTGGAGATTCAGGGTGTAAACCTAAAAGTTGAAATATGCTGGAATACAAGACTGAACTAATTATTGCTTATGTTAATAGTAAGCATCTATTCATTTTTAGTAAATGCAAATTTAAGGAATTGACCGCATGATTCGAAAGGATTATCATCCATAACCCGCGGTGGTTTAGGGAGCCTGTAATGGACAGCCTCCATAATCATAAAATTCAGTCTGTATTCTGGTGTTTGAAGAATCCAAGAATGGACTAGCTTCGACTTCTTCAAATAGCGTACTCAAAACTTTCAATGGAAGAGTGGATTTACTTATATATAGTAAATTTGAAATCGCAAATCATTTTCCAAATCATGTCGGAACGTATGACTTCAACACATTACATGGCCATTCCTCGCGATGAATCAAAGATCGACTAGACTTTGTAAAGACTAGACTAGACTTTGTAACTTCATAGACGCATCTTCTACATGTATATAAAATATAACACGGAAATATTCATATCTTGTGATCAGACATTCAACAACGTACGTTGTTAAACATCATTCTGGTTCTACGTACAAGGTAGTATTCTAAAGTTGATATTTAAAAGATGCTGGGGTTCCTCATTAACAATATCTTCGTAGTCTTTGGTGATCAGTTCTTTCAACAGACTGTTGGGAATCCCATGGACACGAATTGTGTTCCTTTACTAGTTGACCTGTTTTTATATTTTTACGAGGTAGACTTTATTCAAAAGCTTCTGAATGAGAAGGAAAAAGTTCTTGCTATGACCTTCAACTTGATATTACATGTATGTATATTGACGACGTTTTATGCATTAACAATACTCATTTTCATTTATATGTCGATTCGATATATCTCGGTGAACTGAAATAAAAGACTGCAGAGGCTTCCATGTCTACGGGATGGATATTTTATTGAACATGGATATTAATGGCAAACTACAAAGTAACAATTTAACTTGATAAGAAAATGGATGACTTCAGCTTATATATCGTCGACTTTCCACACTTAAGTAGAAATATTCCATTATCACCTGTACATGGTGTTTATATTCCCAATTGATGCGAGAGCATGTTCTGCATATGACGAATTTTCAAATCGAGGCAGGCTACTGACAAACAAGTTGATGTTACAGGGATTTCAACAGTCTCGTTTGAAGTCAGCATTTCACAAAGGTCGTTATAATGATCGTACTTGCAAATACAACCTGTCGATAGGGCGAATGCTGTCTGACGTTTTCCATACCATTTTAGGCCATTCTTTACACACTGATTTGTACTACGGATTGTTCCGTTTACCTATTGAAAATAGAGAGTTCACGGTGGATGTGACCAGTCAACAGGCGATGCTTACTCCTTCTAGGCACCTGATACCACCTCTGGTGAGTGCAATGGTCCGTGTTTGCTTAACTATTTTTATGTTGTTGTTTTTTTAAATTGATCACTGTTCGTTATCTTTACTTTTTTATATATAAATCTAGATTAATCGTATCATGGGCATATGGAAATATGCGGGTAAGTGCTGTATATAATATGGATTTATCGATTTCACAAACACAAAGTACCCCAGGTTTCCGTTATTCATATACCTCTGCAATATAAACGACATCGACACTTGCGAACAGAATTGTTTAAATATATATAAACTAAGTTCCATCAACACCCAATACCTACATTGTAGATGTGTCGGATCAACAACGTGGATACAAGGTCAAATGCAAAAAAATATACAAAGCGCTAAAATGACCAACGACACGAACAACCAGATTGTCAAATTTTGGGGACGACCTGTCCCTTCTTCAGGACAAACGGAAATAATTACATTATGTGGCCAATATTTACCGAGAATAATAACAAATCAACAAAAACTACATATAAATACACCTACACGTCATCTACAAACGTATTCACACCAAAGACTACATGATTTTGGTTTTCAGGTTTGCCAATCAATGCTAAGAGCGGAGCGAATTAAGACATGTCCTATTCGTCCAAAGAGCTGATCCACTATGTACGAAGTAGTAATGATAGACATGATTAATCTCAGGTGCAAGGAGTTAACTACATGTACATTGTATATTACACATGTAGTAAAGTTTACTCGGAGAGATTATATGCATTAAGAATAAATCATTTATAAATAATAATGTATATATATGGACACTATAAAAATAAAGTATATGATAAGAAATAAACAAACATTTTAAAACAATGTGGACCAACTCAAAAAAACATACATGTACAACAAACAGCCTAGGAAATCCAGTGAACGTCAGACATCCCCGTCCTGGTCATGCCTAGGGTAGATGTACACATAAGCAGCTGGTTATGACAGATGAAGGTCATATTTTTAAAAAGGGGGGGGGGGGGTGATTCTGCCTGCCGGAGTACGACTGTTAGGAACATTATCAGACGAGTAGGCCTAGATGAAGCTCATAGTCTAGTAAGAGTTTAACCCGTATTCACCCTGGTGAAGTCAGTAGGTTTGTTGATACCATGAGGTTCGGATGACTTCAACCTGTGTATCCAGAATTTTTTCTTCTGCTTATTTTCGGTATCTGACCAACTTTGGTCATGGTCAATAACCACTACTGCCATGTCCTCCCAACGGTGATTATTGCCATTGAATGGGGTCAGGCCGTAATATTTAGTAAAAGCTTTCTTCCGAGAGCTGTACGTCAATGATCCTCTTTTATGTACTTGTCTTTGTCCATGACAACAACAGTAGAACATTTGTCTTCCTTTTTTTATGACAATATCATCCCGATTTATTAATGTTTGCAATACCGACCTTTCTTCTTTGTTTAGATTGACACGGGTTAAATCTGGCTTTGAAAGGATTTTGTCTATTTCTTCCTAAACCGCATCAAAGTAAGACTCCAAAGCACCGCATTTACCCGGAGGTGGTTCCCAAGTGCTTTTGGGTCTGTAGAGAGGGTGCTTTTCTAAAACGTTATTTCCATCTTGGGGTTGGGAGACCCGTTATCCATACACACTGGTGCTGGTGCACAAAAGATGCTCTGAGCAGGTACCCCTTTATATTTCGCTTTGATTTTCTCTCATTTGAGTTATATCCACACCACCCAAACCCCATCAGAACATATTGTGCGAATGGATTTAAACACTATGCACAATCAAAAGTCTGTTTGCCCTTCTTAAAAATCTACCTTTCATCTAGGACTATCCACCTTCCCTCTCGGCTACATACGTTTTGCTGGACCATGTAGGATTTCATCTGAATGTCTTCAGCCACTCACCACGTTTCTTAGTTTTGTATTTGCACCCATCTACATGCTAGGAATCATGGTGACACCAACATTTTGCATATCAACTTTTTTGTTATTAAGCACTTGACTACAGTTGACATATATCCTAATGTAATATCGCGTCAAATATGAGGTATTTCCATTTTAAAAGAAAGTAGTTTAAAAAAGAACTATCCCCTGCTACCAAAGGTTACCGTTTTCAAAATTTCAACCAAAACACCATTTCTCAGTTTTCCAAATTCGGAAAATGCGATAATACTGGACTCCTCACATAAATATTGGACTAGAGCCAGTCCGGTCTTAGAAATATAGGATTCGTAGAACATAAAAACGACGTCACAAAAATGTTTTAATTTAGAATCAGCAATTCATTTTGCTACGTACACAGTGGTGAACTTTGGGATCGTAACGAGACATCTGACCAGAATATACTTCCTGCTTTACGAAAATAATGCTGTAATTCGGTACTTGTATTTAAAAGGTAAAACAGGCAAGGAAATACACGGCGAGTTAGACGATGTTTATGGGTCTTCTGCACCATCTTATACTCAGGTTAAATTCTGGGTAGGGAAATTCCAACGCGGTAGAACGTCTTTAGAAGATGAAACCAGGTCTGGATGCCACTGACGAAGAAATGTGTAAGAAAGTTCGAGATCTGGTATACTCTGATAGGCGAATTTAGGTGGAAGAAATAACGCAGGCATTAGGCATTTCACATGGTAGCGTTTTAACAATCTTACATGATCGTTTAGGTATGCGCAAGCTAACAGCCCGTTGGATCCCCAAATCCCTTAGCGATGAGCAAATGGCAACCAGAGCATCAGTATGCAGTGCCTTGTTGAAGCGTTTTATATTAAAAGATGATTTTCTTTTGCGTCTGGTGACTGTAGATGAGACTTGGGTTCATTATTATGAGCCAGAGAATAAAGCTCAGAGTCGTCAGTGGGTAGGGCCTGGGTCCCCAAGGCCAAAGAAGTTCAAGACGCAACCATCTGCTGGCAAGATGATGGCCACAGTATTTAGGGGCGCAAAAGGCGTTATTATGTTAAGACTTTTTACCCAAGAGAAGTACACTAACTGGAGTGTACTATGTGTAATGAATCCGGAATGTATAATGTTGTATGTGATTGGTTTTGAATATATAGAGGGAGCACGGAATAAAATGGCGGAACTCATGAATAGTGTGTTTTGATTGATTAGTGAATATACAGCTAATAATCTACAAAGACAGTACAATTTGGCGACGAGAACGGTAATAAAAGAACCCCGGATTTCTGATGGATCAACTCGCTATACCAGTTTTTCCAGCATTTGATGCAGACGTGGATAAGTCAACAGTAGGCCCTC
The DNA here is from genome assembly GCF_947568905.1 of Ostrea edulis. Lineage (NCBI taxonomy): Eukaryota > Metazoa > Mollusca > Bivalvia > Ostreida > Ostreidae > Ostrea > Ostrea edulis. The sequence goes on from NC_079164.1 coordinate 39,559,697, forward strand.
GATGGGACAGGTGGGTAGGACGTTTAGAGAATCTATTTGTGGCACTAAAATTAGTAAACCCTATAGTTCCGGACGGCGAGTAACCCGACGAAGCTTTAATTAAAAGCATAGATGATCGGAAACGAGCTTTGCTATTGCACTACGTGGGTGAACAAACTTTTGACATTTATGAGGCCCAAAAAGGGGAAACTGAAACTACGTACGCTGCAACGAAGAAGGTTCTTACTGATTATTTCAGACCGCGAAAAAACACGCCAATGGAGATATATACGTTCAGAAATTGTAAACAGAAAGAGGGACAGACACTGGATGAGTACCTTACGGAATTACGGAAACTAGCTAAACATTGTGAATTTACGAATATAAACAGAGAAATTCTGTCTCAGTTAATTCAACACTGCAGGTCAAATCAACTCAGGAGACGTGCTCTGAGAGAACCTGACAAAGGATTAGAGGACATTATTCAATCAGGACGTGCTATGGAATTATCTGATTCCCAGGCCCAAGCTATGGAGCGCCATGTGGATCAAGCCGTTAACAAGGTGGATGTTAGTGGTCCCAAACAGTTCAGTCGCAGTGCGCGAGGAGAAAAACGTTATCACTCGTCGAAGAAACTCAACAAACAATGTTGGAAATGTGGTGGTGTGTTTCCACATAAGGAAAATAAACCATGTCCAGCTCGAGACAAAAACTGTCATAAGTGCCAGAAAATGGAACATTTCCAATCTGTGTGTAGGAGTAAGAAAGACAATGTTAAAAAGGAGAAAGTTCAGGTCATGACACAGCACAAAGATTCAACTGAAAGTGATAGTGATGATTACTGTTATGGAATCAAAGTAGTGGAATCTGGTATAAACCGTGTGAAATGTCCGTATGCTACTGTGTCTCTGAATAAACACAAACTGAAGTTGTTAGTGGATAGTGGTTCATCTGTCAACATTTTAGATGAAGATGAGTATGTGAAAGTGGGAAGTCCTCAGCTACTGAAGAAGAAAGGAAGTTGTGAACTAGTGCCCTATGGAGGTGGCAAAATATCACTTTTAGGAACTTGTGACTTGATGTTAGAAACGGAGAAGCGTTATGATGTGGTTAAATTTTATGTAGTGAAAGGTGCAAACGGCTCTCTATTAGGATATCCCACAGCTGATTGTCTTGAGATAATCAAAGTAGTGAACAGTATTGATGGCACTAAGAAAAAGGTGGAATATGACTTTCCGCATTTGTTTTAAGGCATTGGTAAACTGATGAATCATCAAGTGAAGATTCACATTGATACGACAGTCAAGGCAGTGGCTCAGAAAAGAAGGAAGACCCCATTTCACTTGAGGGACAAAGTTGAGAAGGAGATAAATGAGCTCCTTAAATTGGACATAATAGAGAAAATAGAAGGAGAACCTACACCATGGGTATCACCAATTGTGACCCCGCCAAAGAGGGATGGAAAAGAAATTTGTCTTTGTGTCGACATGCGACAACCCAATAAAGCCATAAAACGCGAGAGACATACTATGCCTACCATAGAAGAATTGATACTAGACTTGAATGGATCCAAAGTATTCAGTAAACTTGATTTGCTTAGTGGTTATCATCAGCTAGAACTCCATCCTGACTCAAGGTATATTACTACCTTTAGTACGCACTTGGGTATCTTTCGCTACAAACGATTGAATTTTGGAGTGTCGTCGGCATCGGAAATATTTCATGAAACCATACGTCAAGTGATCCAAAATATTCAGGGAGTGTGAAATATTTCAGACGACATAGTGGTATTTGGAGAAAACCAGGAGCAACATGACATAGCTCTACGTAAAGTGTTGAAGCGGCTGAGTGAAAAAGGTCTGACTTTGAATTATAAAAAATGTGTATTCCGTACAGATCAAATTTCATTCTTTGGAGTGATTTTTGGAACTAGTGGAATTTCACCACACCCAGAGAAGGTTAAAGCAGTACGTGATTTCAATAGACCAGAAAGTGTGAAGGACCTTAGAAGCTTTTTAGGGCTGAAAAATTATTGTTCCCGTTTCATCAAGGATTATGCTAAAATATGTGGACCTCTCAGGCAATTAACACACAAAGACCAACCATGGATTTGGAACAAACATTGTGAGGACGCATTCAGGACTCTACCATTGATAAAGTTGAGAAGTTTAACTACCTAGGCTCAACTGTAACACCAATTAATTCCATCGATACTGAGCTGAACATTCGTATAGGAAAAGCCGCCAATGCTTTTAAGAACTTGCGCAACACTTGGAGAGCAAAGATCAGCCTCAAAATAAAAATGAGAATATATAGAGCAGTTGTCATTCCAACATTGCTGTATGCATCTGAGACATGGTCCACAACCAGGAAACATGAGCAACGACTAGACGCCTTCGATTCCAGATGCCTTAGAATTATTCTGAAGACCAAATGGTGGGAAAGAAGGCGTAACAGTGACATTCGAGAGCTCACAGATCAACCATATGCCTCAACACTACTCATGAGGAATCGGCTGAGATGGTTTGGTCACATGTCGAGGATGGGAGACGAAAGATTCCCTAAACGAATGTACGAATGGGACCCTACATCGGTCGGAGGCAGAAGAAAACAAGGACGACAACGGCAGAGATGGCGAGACACGCTGGCAAGAAACTTTACAACTGCGGGCCTAACATATCAGGACGCCGAAAATATAGCCAAAGACCGTGTGACATGGAGGGATACCATAGCGGCACTGATGTGATAACAATCACTAACAGTATCCAGTAAGTAAGTAAGTAAGTATTCAGGACTCTACAGGAAAAGTTGTGTGACGAAACTGTAATTTTATATTATGATCCCTGCAAAGCATTGACGGTGCAGGTGGGTGCTAGCCCTGTTGGAATGGGTGCAATACTGATCCAGGATGATAACAAGGTTGTGAGTTACGCAAGCCGTACATTAACACCAGTAGAGTCAAGATATAGTCAAACCGAACGAGAAGCATTGGGAGTTGTTTGGGCATGCGAACATTTTGACCTATACTTGCGAGGTTTACCACATTTTACAATCATAACTGACCACAAATCTTTGGAGACAATTTGGAACAAACCTCAGAAACCTTTGCGAATTGAAAGATGGGGACTACGTCCTCAGCCGTATAACTTTACGATAAAGTATCGTCCCGGAAGCGAGAATATTACAGATTATATTTCCCGGCACCCAGTCAGCGGAAATCAGAAATCACAAGAAGAAGATTTAGCAGAGAGTTATGTCAACGTTATTACGAGAGCACCACTACCACAAGCTATTGACTTGGATACAGTACGGGAAGCAACTCAGAAATGCAGTACCCTACAAAGAGCAATCCACTATACAAGATTTGGAACGTGGTACATGATGAAGACTAATGATAGTGAAGATTTTGATTTGAGTGAATTGACAGCAATCAAAGCTGTTCGTGATGAGGTCACTGTCCATTCGGATAATATTCTGCTTCGGAATCATCGTATTCTATTACCCAAAAGTCTAAGGCAGAGAGCTATTGATATTGCACATGAAGGTCATCAGGGTGTGGCCAAGACGAAATCATTTTTACGCACCAAAGTGTGGTTTCCTGGCATGGATGGAATGATCGAAGAAGCAGTTAAGAACTGTGCATCATGCTAAACTCTCACTCCGGAATTTCGTTTCGTTGAACCTTATAAGATGTCTGAATTACCATCAGGATCATGGGAGAACATCAGCACAGACTTTTGTGGACCCTTACCTTCAAGTGATTACTTATTTGTCATGGTGGATGAATACTCCCGTTATCCTATTGTCGAAATAGTGAAGTCTGTGTCTGCAAGATCGACTATTCCGGTACTTGACAAAGTCATTAGTACATTTGGATTACCAAAAGCTGTAAAAAGTGACAATGGTAGCCCATTTCTGTCATATGAATTTAAGCAGTTTGCAGAGAACATGGGATTTGTACATCGACGGATCACCCCCAGATGGCCCCGGGACAATGCCAAGGCTGAGAGTTTTAACAAACCACTCATGAAAGCGATACGCTCTGCTCATATTAATCAGCAGAATTGGAAACAGGAAATGTACAAATTTTTACGGCAATACCGTGCAACTCCACATACGTCAACAGGACAAACTTTGTACAGACTACTTTTTAATCGGGAACCAAGAACAAAATTACCACAGACCTCGGAGAAATCAGTTGAACTAGTTCTTGATGAGATGGTGAGGACACGCGATAGTGAAGTGAAGCGCATCATGAAACAGTATGGTGATCAACGAAACCGTGCGATGAACTCGAATATTCAAGTTGGAGATACTGTTTTGATGAAGAAGGAGATTCGTGGAAACAAACTGCAACCAGTTTATGACACAAACCCCTAGGAGAGTGTCAGATAAGAAAGGCTCGATGGTGACCGTAGATGACTCTGTTACACGCAATGCATCGAGTTTCAAGAAAATCAGTGATCATGTTCGTAGTGATCTTATGGACAAAGTGACGTTAAAGTTCGAGGATGAAGATCAAAAGTGGCCAGAATCAAAGTTACCTGAATCTTCCATGAGGAATCCAATTGATGCTAATCCAAAACAGTGTGTGTCTGTATCGCCTAAGGATAAAGCGACTCCAAGTGTTACTTTGAGCCCGAAGACACCAGTTGTGCGCCGTAACGGTCGGGAAAGGAAACAACCGGTCAAGCTGAAAGACTTTGTGCTATAGTGAGTTAGGGGAACCTACAGTGAACGGAGCATAATAATCCCCAGTAGGTTAATGAGGGCTAATTAAGCTCTTAATTGTGTATCACATTTGTTTAATTGAATGTGAAGCAACATGTTAATCATTTTATGAAAAATAAGGGAAAAAAACTGGGTAAAAGTCTTTATTTCTGTGATCTTGTATTCCTCATCTGTACTTGACAGTTATAAAAAAAAACTTTAACCAAAATTTAGGATGGAAATCTAAAGCAAAAAGGAGAGGGATGTAATGAATCCGGAATTTATAATGTTGTATGTGATTGGTTTTGAATATATAGAGGGAGCATGGAATAAAATGGCGGAACCCATGAATAGTGTGTTTTGATTAGTGAATATACAGCTAATAATCTACAAAGACAGTACACTATGCAAACTTGCTAGACCAGTTGAGAACCGCCATCCGTGAAAAACGCCGAGGTAAACTCTCTAAAGGTGTTTTACTGCAACAGGACAACGCGAGAGTCCACACTTGCAAAGTTGCAACGGATGCTGTAGAGGGAAACGGGTATGAATTAATACCACATCTTGCCTATTCGCCTGACCTAGCTCCTAGCGACTTCCTCCTATTCCCAAACTTGAAAAAGGATATCCGTGGACGTCATATCCGGTTTGGCGAAGAAGTCGTGACGGCAGTTGAGGAGTTCTGGGCTAATGACACTTGTTGACTCGCCCTCGTAGAGATATTATCATTGAAACTGTTGTGATAAATTTAATACTGATGAATTTCTACACAGGAAAACTGCCGAGATATTATATTTATCGCAGTTGGGTTTTTTGTTTTTTGCAACATATAATCCCTCGTACTGTAGTACTCGTATTTCTTATCAATTTATATCCGACATTCATAATCTGTAATATCAAATAATTCACAGTTCGTGATGTACGTTTTTAATTAAAAACGACTTTTTTCTCTTATCATATTTTTATAGCAAGAATTATCATCGTAAGTGTGTATGACAGAAATATGAATCCACATATTATTTACGGAGCTGTCGAAATACGACAAACTCTTTTTTATTTTTCATTTTTTGGGGGGCGTGGATGGGAGTCTCTCGATTTTATTTATTGTTATTACGATTAAGAACTTCTTTATGGAATATAAGAATTGCATATTGTAAAACCTTTAAATGGAAGTATAGTCAATTTAATTGCACCAAAAGATATGTATATTTTGTATACGCATGCATTCGAACACGCGTATGTACGCATGCAGCCATTTACATAACCATATCCATTCAGCAACATATGTACTTGGACAGGAATATGTACTATGTTCTGATTACATGGTTAAATGCTAGAATGCATCCCAGTCATTTCTGATAAGCCCTCTTTTAAAGAATTTTCAAAACCTGGCATGCACAAAGTGATCAACTAAACAGAACATTAGTCTACGTAGGAGATACTCAATACACAAACAACGAAAATTATCCACCACAAAAATTTCATTTAATGAAAATCAGAAATGTGTTTTCAAGCAGTCTAATCTAAATTATACTCTTTTGTTACATCATATAAATTGTCTGATTTCAATTAGGTTTTACCTCCTAAACACAATTAAGCATTATGTGTATGCCTCATTCAGTTTAAGGTTCGTTAGGATGGACATTTATCCCACACAACTGCATGAAGCCTTTAATATCATACTGCTCACTAAGTTATATACAACATTACTAGTGATAGTAGAAGATATACTAAAAGCTAGCATTAAACTTACACTAAAGTTACAGACGTATAAAATCATAGATCTACTATAAATCACATGTTTATCGTTTTTGGCTTGTTATTCGATATGTCGACTAGGGAGCGGAATCGTCGTTGCAAATCACGGTTTTGAGGCCGTACATGTTCCTCCACGTGATACTGGATAGAATCGATGAGAAGTACCCGCGGGTAACGAACGAGGGGGGTGAATGAATACACGTCCTGTTCGTCCAATGAGCTGATCCACAAGTTTGATTTAATTTTCTATATGTGAATCACGTGAACGTTGTGGGTTTACCTGATCAAGATATAAGGCTCACGGCGGGTGTGACCGGGTGTTTATAGTAGCCTCTCCCCCCCCCCCCCCCCATAGTAGATGTTCCCCTCCCCAAGAAAATGGCTATATAGTAGCCCTTCTCCTAGGGGGAAAGGCTACTATATAATAGATCTTCCCCCATAGTAGGGTTACCCCCTCACGTTTTTGGTTTTGAATTTAGAAAACAGACTATGGAAAGTCAGTCGGGCTTTGTACAACAAATATTAATATTGTATAGATCTGAGTATCGAAAAGAGTATATTGCCAATAGTTTGAATGTAGATACATGTATATGTATTTTCGAGATGTGCTTTACTGTATTACTGAGAAAGTATAAAACATACGAAATTAAAAAAAAAATTAATAAATTCATCACATAATACACATGTATAAACACACACACACACACACACACACACACACACACACACACACACACACACACAGAGAGAGAGAGAGAGAGAGAGAGAGAGAGAGAGAGAGAGAGAGAATTAGCTAGTTCACAATTCTAATTTGTATTCTCATTGAAAACATGCTCAATGGTAGGATATCTGTATTTTCGAGTACAATTTAGAGAGTACATGTACATTATTAATTCAATTTGTTGGTATTTCTAATGTTATATCCATGTTTGAACACATCTGATGAAAAGCGCATATAATTATTAGAATTTTTGATCATGAATGAGTTTGATGGACAAATTTTACGGGCCTACATGAGGCGGTCGGTATGGATACGCAAGTTGTAAGTAGCTGTGCGTTTCAATTGCGCTATTTTAACGCATCGTTTGTGAAGTAGAAGTGTTTCTTAGCTAAGAATTTGTTCATGTATTAAGACAAACCTATAAGTAAGAACAAAAATAAAGAAAGAAAACGTTTCCTGATAACCATGGTAACGCAAAGTCTGAACTGCAGAACAAAAGGCATTATGTAAAAAGAAAGATTGTATGTACCATCATTTTACGTAACTTTTATATTCTCATGAGGATTCATTTTCGATGTTTTGAAATAATGAATGTACAATGCATTATTATTACTGGCTAAAACATGTTTACTTCAAATTTTTAGATGAAACAAATGGTTTGAGGCCGTTCTTTTGACACTTTGGTCATTTTTGTTTGTTTGTTTGTATATATATAGACATGTATATGTTGATCATTAGGGCACCTGCAAAACCACGAAACGAAATCGAAACGAGCCTAGGCCTAAGTAGGAACGAAACGAAACGAAACAAAACCAACCTAAGTCAGGGGTGGATCCAGGCAATATTTTCATGGGGTCCAAATATTTTAGGTATAAACTCAATTTTCCCAGGGGGTCCAACATTTTTTTGGGTGCAAATATGTAGTAAAAACTTAAATTTCAAAATTCCATGCGGGGGGGGGGGGGTACTGTTCAACATATTTTAATACAAAATGGACGAAATATTACCCCGAGCCTTCGTTTTCATTTTTTAAAACAATCTAGGATCTTTTAGGATAGCAGATACATGTAATATACATGCATAAACATGTACATGTAATAAATTGAGATGGCAAAATGAATAATTGTAAAAGCTTTCAGCTCAGGTGAGCTAAAAGTTTTAGGAGTGTATGTTAAAAATCAAAACTTTTCCAGAATATTCTTCGTATGGGAATAAAGTATGATGACGTTGTCCATCTGTCAGATTCAAAATATATTCATCTTTGGAGAAATTTTGTAAACGAATATGTATAAATCAAAGTACTGACAGTACAGCTGGGACTGAGTTGCACCGCCTGGAATAATTACAATTATATCGATAACATGTTCACATCTATTAATCCACCAATGACCCGAGAAAAGTTGCGGGGGGGATTCCTCTCAAAAACCTCTAATTTAATTGAAAAATTCCACATTCTCCTAATGAGGTGTTAAGAATCATGTCTAGCGAGAGAGTGAGTTGATTCCTTAGTAGCGGCAATTTGGAATCAGGGGTAGACAATCAACAGAGTTGTAGAATTTAAGTTTTACTCCACTATCTGTATGAAAAGTTTCTGTGTTAATCAAATGGAGAGAGACAATTTTGATTCCTCGTACGATAAATATTTATTTGTTTAACTAACAAATTCTGAGTTTCCTAAATAGGTACTGTTTTACAAGCACGAAATATTCTGATTTTATATTCTAAATATATAATTGTTTTACATAACATTCGACTGAATGAACTGTTTCCTGAATATTAGATATTTCCAAAAATCCCAATCAAGGGAATTTGGAAATTAACTCTACATTGAGGATATAAAAGAAATGAATAGCCAGAAAAGGATTGCTTTCAGGATGGAAAGAATATGTATGGGAATGGTCCACCGTAAACGTAACCGGAATGAAACGAGGGGAAGGGGGATCTACTATATAGTAGTAATAGTAGGCTTTCCTGGGGGTCATCTGGCTATAAAAGGGGGAAAATTCTACTTTATAGCCACATTTCCGTGGGGGAAGATCTACTGTATAGCCATTTTCCGGGGGGAAAACTACTATATAGCCATTTTTCGGGGGCTTTCAGTTGTAAGGGGGCAATAAGGAATATGTTGTGTGTTTAAGATCTTTCCAATAATTAACAAACTTGTCCAACAGGTAATTTCCAATGCCTTTGCCTTTGATATCTTTGCAAATTGAAATTAAATAATTCTCGAGAGGGACGTTAAACAATATTCAATCAATCAATCCTCATAAAGAACAGCACTTATGAACAATGCGCGTATGAATCTTGGTAAAAATAGTACTTCTGTTTTAACGATTGAGAATTCTGACAGAAAAAAAAAATAGAATGTAAATGTAGAAAATAAGCTTCATTTTTGTAAATACATGAGGGAATGGCCTACAACGAAATGCTTTGCAGTTAAAACTCTCATGTATTCACAAAAAATATTTCCCCCCTTAAATATTCTCTCAAAAGAAACACGCATCTCATAGCATTTGTTAAATTATTGTAAAAACAATCTCACATAGTGTAGGGTCTACTTTTGTCAGTGATGGCCCCTAGTGTTTGGGGCCTTGCAACACAACGAATCTTCGAGTTGTGTAGATTTAAATGCTTGCATGCAAACTATGACCTCAGGGAACAGGGCGTGTCCACAAATAAAAGGTTTAGAAAATATGTAAGATATTAAAACTACATGATGTTCAGAAAAATGCTATTCAAGTGTGTTAATTAAAGTAGTATTGTGTAATTTTATAAAAATATATGCATATTGAAAAAGGACAAATACCTTGTATATTTATATACAAAATATATGTATGATATAAAATTAAATTTGTATAGTACTTTAGAAAAATGAATGACTTTTTTGCACGAAAATCACAGATTGTTTTCATATAAACATCATTATTCTTAAAACTACTGGATTACTGCTCAGAGATTCAAGGTTAGGAAGATCGCCAGGATATTGAATTTTTCCACTCATGACAACTGTCTCTCAAACCGATATGTAAATACATTTATCAAACTGCAAATCATCAGGAAAGGTATCTTGCTTGTTTGTCATTTTCCAAGTTGATATCGGATTTGTCTGTATATGTTCTGACCCCATTTATTTGAAATTGACTGGAATAGTGCTTAATCATGGTATGTTTACCGTTCAAACTGCGACTCTGTTTTCCTCTCGATGAGTGTATCCATACCAAGTGTGTGTGTGTGTGTGTGTGTGTGTGTGTGTGTGTGAGAGAGAGAGAGAGAGAGAGAGAGAGAGAGAGAGAGAGAGAGAGAGAGAGAGAGAATCGACCCAGTGGTTCTTGAGATGATTTTTAAACAATACTACAATTATTTAGGGGTCATCCATAATTGTCAACCATTTTCCAAAGCGTGCAAAAGGCACGCTCGGGGGGAGGGGGTAAAAAAATCGACAATTTTACCGTACGCTCTTTTTTCTCTTCCGGATTTATTTCATAAAAGTATTGGTCATGTTACAAAAGTGTAATGCCTATAAAAAAGACGACAAGATAAGACAGACATCTTTATTTTTTTCTATAAAAATCTACTATGTACACAAGATTTGCACATTTATAAAACATATCATTCATATATAACAAGAAATAGGGGTACCAATATTAAAGAACTCATTGTTTGAACTAAATTGCTCATAAACTTGATTGTCAACCTTCTTGTTGGGAATTTAAAAATGGTTGATGTACACTTTTTGTGGGGGGTGGGGGGTCTCAAAAAGTGTGCTTTTTGCACACTTTGGAAATGGTTGATAATTATGGATGACCCCTTACTAATTCTTAATTATCTACACTTCAAAAAGGGCGTGGCACTTCCTTTGAACAAACTTGAATTCTCTTTACCCAATAATGGCTTGTGGCAAGTTTTGTTGAAATTAACCTTATGGTTCTTGAGAAGAAGTTGAAAATCCGAAAACATTACGACCGGACGGACGTACTGACGCCAGAAAAAACGTGATCAGAAAAGCTCGCTTGAGCTTTCAGCTCATGTGAGCTAAAACGGAAGTTTTATCAAACGTCATTTCAAACATTCCAAATAAAACAACTGTTTAACTAGCGGTAAAGAATGCACTCTATATATATCTTCTGTATTTGTGCAAATCCGGACATGATCGACAGAGTGAATCAGTTGTGGGATGAATTCTAAAGAGGACAATCTTCTTGTGCCCTGATCAATTGTTACAACCATATAAATGCCGCACCTTCTAATGACTTAGAATTCTTAAGAATACTGAAGAAACCTTTAAAATGCATCTATAAGGAAACAATCGAATGAATAAGAAAGCGCATGCTAATAAAACACCAGTATAACGAGGATTTAGGGTGGTTTGAAAGTATTCCAATATTTGGTAATCAGGAGTAGTTGGATGAAATTCCTTCGTATTGATATACATATAGATAATACAGAATAACAAAAGCATCACGCTACCAAAAGAATCAATTAGTCAAGCAAATACGAATTAAAAATGTCCCTTATTTCTAGTCAGTCTATTTCTGGTTGGTAGACTAATATCAGTAGGGGATAAAAATCCTTTCCTCGTTTCCTGGTATCAGAATGTGCCACATATACATATTTCTATCTAATGACGCCAGTAAATTACATGCCTTGCCAACTATCATAACAAAACGGTATGCTATGAAGATTTATTTACAACCATTCATTAAGTGTCAATATCCTGACTTTTGAATTTGACACCAAAGTTGCGAGCAATATAGACCTTATCATTACACCACTAATTGCAGAAATTGAACGAAGAAAAATATACCACTTGTAAAGTCACACCCATGTGTCAGCTACATTTTAGAGTTATACATAAAAGATTGAATTTGACCATCACACAAGGGAGTGGTCAATATTTATTGGGGGACCGGTGCATTCCATATTACATATAAAAAAAAATGTTATATCATCTAAGAATACAATAAAAGTTGCTGCCCTATATCAGATGTGCAATAAAACGGTGTGTATCCTATCTAATAAATAAGAATATATGTATGATTAAAAAAATAATTTTAATTCATTATCATTGTTAAAGATCACATATATTAGTCCTTCAATTTGTCTAGAATCTTTACTCTTCTCCTCCTTGAAGATGGTATATGAAAGGTGAAGATAACGAACAGTGATCAATCTCATAAATCTAATAAGCAATACAAAATAGAGTGTTGGGCAAACAAGGACCCCTGGACACAACAGAGGTGGGATCAGGTGTCTCAGAGGAGTAAGCATCCCCTGTCGACCGGTCACACCCGCCATGAGCCTTATATCCTGATTAGGTAATATCTGTTTAAGTTCTATAAACAACCAGGTTTATAATCTCTGTCTCAGTTCTATAAACAACCAGGTCTATAATCTCTGTCACAGTTCTGTAAACAACCAGGTCTATAATATCTGTCTCAGTTCTATAAACAACCAGGTTGATAATCTCTGTCCCATTCTATAAACAGCATGGGTCTATAACCTCTTTCTCAGTTCTATAAATAACCAGGTCTATAATCTCTGTCTCAGTTCTATAAACAACCAGGTCTATAATCTATAAACAACCAGGTCTATAATCTATAAACAGCCAGGTCTATAATCTATAAACAACCAGGTCTATAATCTATAAACAACCAGGTCAATAATCTATAAACAATCAGGTCTATAATCTATAAACAACCAGGTCTATAATCTATAAACAACCAGGTATATAATCTATAAATAACCAGGTATATCATCTATAAACAATCAGGTCTATAATCTCTGTCTCAATTCTATAAACAACCAGGTCTATAATATCTGTCCCAGTTCTATAAACAACCAGGTCTATAATCTGTAAATAACCAGGTATATAATCCATAAACAACCAGTTCTATAATCTATAAGCAACCAGGTCTATAATCTATAAATAACCAGGTCTATAATCTATAAACACCAGGTCTATAATCTATATACAACCAGGTCTATGATATCTGTCTCAGTTCTATAAATAACCTGGGTCTATAATATATGTCTCAGTTCTGTAAACAACCAGGTCTATAATATTTGTCTCAGTTCAATAAATAACCTGGGTCTATAATCTCTGTCTCAGTTCTATAAATAACCAGGTCTATAATCTCTGTCTCAGTTCTATAAATAACTGTGCTCCATAATGAACAATTGAAGATAACGAACAATGATTAATCTCAATAAATCATATAAAGATTAATAGAAAATTAAGAGAAGGATAAAACACAGACCCCTGGACACACCAGAGGTGGGATCAGGTGCGCACGAGCAGTAAACATTCTTTGTTGACCGGTCAAACCCGCCGTGAGCCTTATATCTTGACCAGGCAAACGGAGTAGTCGGTTGTTATAATCAGTACCCAAAGAGCGACTCAACCCAGTGATAGCTTGTTTTTGCAAATTAGATCAGTATATAACTCGGTAGAATTTGGAACATAAATGCTGAGATTAAACGAAATTGTTGAAATCCTCATAACATCAACCTATTTGTCAGAATCCTACCTGGATTCAAAAATTGATCATACGCGGTAATTTATATTCATTCGTTCCATTGACTGCGTTCTTAAGTGTGTATAGAATTGAAACATAATTTTGAAGAATTTCATAGTTGGAAAGAGAATTTGGAGTATTTAAAGTTGGATTACCAACCGTGGAATCAAAGCTAAGTTCATTTAAAATATATTTGTAATAATGAGCATTACAAAGACACATGCTTACTCCTCCTAGGCACCTGATCCCACCTCTGGTGTGTCCAGGGGTCCGTGTTTGCCCAACTATCTATTTTGTATTGCTTGTAGGAGTTATGAGATTGATCACTGTTCGTTATCTTCACCTTTCACACAATACATATTCCTAATGTAATCTATCTAATTCTTTCATCACTTCTGGTTTAATCTGTCTCAATATCCCAACCATTACTATTCTGGCCAAACTTTTTGCACTAAACATTCCAACCATAACAGGCCAAGACCGTCATCTCTGTCATGATATTCAACTGATACAGTCCGGGGTTATGACCCTTGTTTTACTATTCCAACGTGTTTTCTGAATATTACCACAGGTACCTTTAAGTACGGAAGCGTATTAGTGCCACGTTTTTACTTTTTATATTTTATAGTTTACACTTTAATCTGTAAATTTTACAGTTTAAAGTGTAAATTTTACAGATTAAAGTCTAAAATTTACAGTTTAAGGTGTAAAATTTACAGTTTAAAGTGTAAAATTTACAGATCAAAGTGTAAATTTTACAGATTAAAGTGTACATTTTACAGATTAAAGTGCAAAATTTACGGATTAAAGTATAAAATTTACAGATTAAAATGTAAAATTTACAGATTAAAGTGTAAAATTTACAGTTTTAAGTGTAAAATTTACAGATCAAAGTGTAAATTTTACAGATTAAAGTGTACAATTTACAGATTAAAGTGTAAAATTTACAGTTTTAAGTGTAAAATTTACAGATCAAAGTGTAAATTTTACAGATTAAAGTGTACATTTTACAGATTAAAGTGCAAAATTTACGGATTAAAGTATAAAATTTACAGATTAAAGTGTAAAATTTACAGATTAAAGTGTAAAATTTACAGTTTTAAGTGTAAATTTTACAGATTAAAGTATAAAATTTACAGATTAAAGTGTAAAATTTACAGATTAAAGTATAAAATTTACAGATTAAAGTGTAAAATTACAGATTAAAGTGTAAAATTTTAAGATTGAAGTGTAAATTTTACAGATTAAAGTGTAAATTTTACAGATTAATGTGTAAAATATAAAATATAAAAAGTAAAAACGTGGCACTAATACGCTTCCGTATTTAAGTATGGACACTACTACCCCTTTTCTGAATTTGTTGGGGCGATAAGCCAGTTATCATAATCTTTGCCACAGTCCTCAAAACTTTACAGCAATTTGCCATATCATTTGGTCGCGTTTTCTAATTATTACTGTCAGTTACCGTGATTCTATGTTTTTTACACGTCTACCCTAGACGTGATCAGTACGGGAATGTCTGATGTTGATTCGATTTCCTAGGCTGCTTATTTGTTTTTGTTTGGAGTTGGTCCACTTTGTTTACTTATTCAAACTTGTTATTCATATTATTTTTCTTTCAAATTTTTGTTCATTTCTTATTTTATACTTTAATTTTATAGTATTCATTCATATACATATATTATTTCTATTGTTAGTTTTTTTTATTAATATTTTATTTATTATTATCTTTTATAAATTATTTATTCTTAATGCATAGTTAAAATAGAATCAAGTTAGCTTTGCTATTTGTCAACGTAATATGGTTAATTCGTTCCACTTGAGATTAATTAAGTCTATTTTTATTACTTCGTACATTTTTGATCAGCTCTTTGGACGAATAGGGCATGTCCTAATTCGCTCCTCTTTTAACATTGATTGGCAAGCCTGAAAACCAAAAAAAACATGTAGTCTGCGTTGCAAATACGTTTGCAGATTAGTGTAGCTGTAGTGCTAGATGTATTCATATGTATTTTTGTTATTATTCTCTGTTAATATTGGCCACATTATGTAATCCTTTTCGTTTGTCCTGAAGAAGGGACGGGTCGTCCCGAAAATTTGACAATCTGGATATTCGTGTCGTTGGTGAATTTAGTGCTTTATATATATATATAGACTTTGGCAGAGCTCGGAAACGCCCTCGTGGAAGAGTGGAGCAACCTTCCCATTGGAAACATCCGGGTGCTTATTGACAGCATGGCTCGACGTTGTCATGCCGTCATTGATGCAAGGGGAGGCCATACCCGGTATTGACACTTCATCGACTAAGTGTAATGATGGACTATCCCCAAAAACTGTGTAATTCTTTCTCTGGTTTGCTGTTAACTTTTTGTAATGAAATGCCTTTTGGTGTTGTTATCAGATTTCAAGAATTCCGTATTGATAAAAGTTCATGCCGTTCATGAATTTTCATTCATAACCTGAGTAAACACGTTTCTGAGTCAAATTTATGTCTTTTGTCATGTTAGTGGTAAATTACACACATATAACCTAGTGATCCTTATCAAATTTTGAGTAGTATGTTTAACTGACCAGGCAATTGTTAAACGTCTGAAAGAATATATTAACACACGACAAAAGCATACAAGAATTGCAGATGGGTCACCAGCAGGATGGAAAACCGTCCAAGAGCACAAACTTAACGACGTTGCAGAAAATTCTGATGATGAAAAACGAATCAGAAGTGCGGAAATCGGGGCCCTCAGGCAGACCAAACAAGGGGAAAAACAGATTTCAGCCTTATTCGAAGCCAGTATCAGCGGCCGCGGCTGGCTCTCCTGCTCAGTTGCATTCTTTTGGTTTTCAACAGCAGAACAACGCTCTACAATCGGCAAACTCATTTCTTCAGCCCTTTCCTTCGGGTAGCAGACGCACCCCGCAACCCAGTGACGTCTGCTACAAATGTTTTCAGACAGGGCACTGGAAATCAAGATGACCTTCTCAGTTCAACAGCGCTGCATCCTCCACATCAAAGTGAAGTAAATGATAAGTATTTACTCAGTTTTGACATGTTTGACCCATTCCATGATAATCATATCTTACTGAAAGAGCACATTCATTTCTTTGATGAATTGAATTTTGATGGTTCAGAAAATAACAAAGGAATCAAGAAAAGTTTGTATTCTAAATTAGATTTCTGGAAAAGAATAGGAACTTATGATTACATATTGCGAATAATAGAACAATTTTGAATAAAATCCTCCCAGAATATGTCTTAGAAATAACAAGTCTGCTGAGTCTAATTCTACATTTGTTTCAGATAGTATTGATGAATTGCTGAAATCGGGTTGTGTTGTACAGGTCCGGTTTAAGTCAGCCCTTTGAGTGTAGCCGAGAACAAAGAAAAGAAACGTCTAATTTTAGATCTAAGTGTTTTAAACCAGTATGTTAAGAAAGAAAAGATAAAATTTGAAGATTACAAAACAGCTCTTAAATATTTTGAGAAAGATTGTTTTTGTATAAAGTTTGATCTAAAGTCGGGATATTACCACATTGATATTAGTAAAGAATGCCAGACATATCTAGGTTTTCAATGGAAAAGAAAATATTATTGTTTTACTGTACTGCCCTTTGGTTTATCGAGCGCACCATTCGTGTTTACAAAGTGTCTTGGATCTATGGTTAGGTACTGGAGAGCGTGTAACATCAAAATAGTCTTATACTTAGACGATGGTTTAGCAATGGCTCAGACTTAAGAAAAATGTGAAAGTATTTCAGATTTCTTACAGAAGTCCTTACAAGAATCAGGTTTATTTATTAACTTTAACAAGTCTGTTTTCAGGCCAGTGCAAGAAATAGAATGGCTGGGCATACTTTGGAACTCAGTGAAATTTTATATTTCTATTCCAGAAAGAAGGATTAAAGATGTTGAAGAAACATTATCAAAATTTATTCATATGTTACCTCGTGTTTCGGCAAGATTTCTGGCAAAGGCCGCAGGAAAGATTGTCTTTACATTCTGTTTTAGGAAACGTTTGCAAATTAATGACTAGATTCTGCTACATGGAGATTGCTCTGAGAAAATCGTGGGATACAAGACTTGATCTAAAATTTCAAGAAAAAACGATTGGAGAATTGAATTTTTGGTTACAGAATATACGTGAGTATAATATCAGAAAACTCAGATACATATATATTATTACTACAGTAACGTGATCCGAAGAATCGGATCACGTCGAGTTGACAGGCGTGGATCATCAGATCACACGAGACGCGAAGCGTCGAGTTTGATCTGATGATCTGCGCCTGTCAACGAGACGTGATCCGACTCTCCGGATCAAGTTACTGTAGTAATGATAAATTTATTATATACCCCCTTCTACCTTTTAAATCCACATTTATAAGATACTAAATGCAATCCAAATTATCAAAAACACAGACATACCATGAAATTATGTTTTGTGTACGCAGTTTCGTTTGTGACGCGGTCAACATTTTCCACAAATAACGTTGCGTTGATGCATTGTGACGTCATTGTGACGTCATCAGTTTCAGAGGATACTGATACGGAATCAGAAAACCACAGTGTGGTGATCCGGAAAACCGGATCACACGCTGTGAAATCCACAGTATCAACAAACGATACATTGATGGGTATATAATAATAGTCAAGAATGTATAATAATTTATTCAGATGCAAGTCATGTTGCAGTGGCGGCGTGTACTGTGGGTGTAGATGAACACAGGTTTCATCAGATGTGGAATGAACACGAGGTTCAAAAGAGTTCCACGTGGAGAGAAATGAAAGCTATTGAATAAGCTTTGTTTTCTTTTAAAAACAATTTGATATGCAAGTCCGTGAAATGGTTCACAGGTAATCAAAACTGTGTTAAAATATTTGAGTCAGGTAGCATGAAATTGGAGCTACAAGAATTGGCATTTAACATTTTTGAATTTTGCAAAAAACACAACATCTCTGTTAACATTCAATATATACCCAGAGAAGATAATGAAAAAGTTGATTATCTTAGTAAATTAATTGATTATGATGACTGGGGTGTTTCAGTGGAATTTTTTGAGTATATTGATTCAATATGGGGTCCACATACTGTTGACAGATTTGCAAACGCAAATAACAAAAAGATGAGTAGATTCAATTCTGTTTTTTGGAACCCAAGTTCAGAAGCTGTAGATTGTTGTACTCAAGATTGGAAAAACTAGAATAATTGGCTAGTGCCACCAATCTATCTAGTTTTAAAAACTATTAAATACAGTTGTAAGGCAGTGGGGACTTTGGTCGTCCCAAAGTGGGTATCTGTGCTTTTTTGGCCACATGTTTTCAAGGATAACATGAAAACCTTTGCTTATGTAGCAGATATATTTTAGCTTAAAAATAGTGGAAATATTTATGTACAAGGAATGAATAATTCCATATTTGGTTCAATTTTTTTTAATTCCACAGTATTAGCAATTCGGTTGGACGCTACAGCAAAGTAAAGTTTATTCGGATACATGTACGTGTATTGCAGTAAAAGGCCCTGGTACACTGGATATTCATCGATAAGGTCCTGGTACGGTGGTACTGCAGATGACGAAATATTTGTTTATAATTCGTAGTACACATTTTTGAAGGTCCCGGTACGAATGTATTGCAGAAGATTTTCAATAGATTGCTTTATATGCACGAAGATTTTGTTGTTGTTTTTCGAGAAAGTAAGTTTCCTGAGACGAGTGTGTTCCTGGTATTGCGATGGTGCTGCAAAGGAAAATAAATATATACGATAACGGTGTCATATATATGTATATAGACTTGTATTCATTTTACACACAAGGTCCTGGTACGTTGGTACTGCAGATAAAATATTTGTATGTAATTCGTAGTACACATTTTTGAAGGTCCTGGATGAATGTATTGCAGAAGATTTTCAGTAGATTGATATGCACGAAGATTGTGTTTGTTATAGTGTTTTCGAGAACGTAAGAGTTCCCCGAGATGAGTAATTGTTCCTGGTATTATGATAATTCTGCAGAGGAATATATATACATACGATAACGGTGTTTTTAAACTAATATATATATATATATATATATATATATATATATATATATATATATATATATATATTGTTCATTTATACGATTTGCAGAGATATTTTCGGTTTGGAGGTGGAGTAATATATTTAACAGCACCCAAGACCCAAAGCTTCAGAAATTGGCAGAGCTCCTTCCGTCCTACTGTCTTATAGCAAGGGCCGAAAATACATCGAAAAAATACAGGTACGCATTTGACAGATTTACGAAATGGTGCAAGACTTTCATGTAAAACATTTTCCAACAACGGATGTGAATGTGGCTTTATATTTGATAAATATTGCGAAAAATTATAACTCCGCTGCTAAAATAGAGGAGGCTACCCATGCTATAGCTTGGGCACATAACCAAGTTTTTCGAACCCTTGTGATTCTACCTTAGTAAAGTATAGAAATGAAGGTTGCTTACGTGACAAAGAAGGACCATATACATGTAACACCTGAAATTCCCTCTTCGATTGTGTCCCTGTTTGGAAATAATCAAGCATCTCTTTTTGATTTACGCACATGCTCCATATTTTTGTTGGGCTACGTAGGGTTTCTGCGATTTTCAGAGATTGCCAACATCCAAAGATCTCATATCATTTTTTATGATTCTCATGTGAAAGTATTTGTTCAAAAAAGCAAAACAGATGTTCATAGTAAAGGAAACCATGTTTATATTTCTCGTACATTTTCACCAAACTGTCCGGTTAATTTACTACAGAGGTACTTCCTTATCTCTGGTATAGAAGAAATTTCAGACGATTTTATTTTCAGACAAATGCCATATTGTAAGAAGTCAGATACTTATAAAATTAGAAAGCGAAATGTGCCTTTGTCATATACCAGAGTTAGAGAAATTGTTTTGTCTACTTTAAAAACTTTAGGTTAAGATTCAACAAAATTTGGTGTTCATAGTCTGCGGTCGGGTGGGGGTCACTGCAGCTGCAGCTTCAGGAGTGAATGATAGAATTTTCAAAAAACATGGCCGATGGAAATCTGATAAAGCTAAAGATGGTAGCGCTACGTTCACGAAAATTTAGAAAGTAAACTTTCAGTTACCAAAAATCTGGGTATATAGCTCTTTCTTTATATGTCGAAACTGCACTCTTGAGAGCGCTTCTGTACCTACACACTGTGTTTATTTATAGTATAAATTATGTTCGGTTGAGTGTAACGAATTGAATTAGAACATAAATGTATTTATCGTAGTTATAGTTACACGTGTGTATATCGAACACGTGTTTTGTTTATATATTTACCGGAAACCAAATTTCATTGGTTTCTATTTGAGTTTCTGTTACCTGTTATACAGGTATTTAAATTAGAGACGCACGGCTTCTCGTGATTTTGCGAGTAAGGAATTAGCTCCATTAGAAGGCTATCTTCCCGTGCGTTTTGACATGACACCCACCCACCACCCACAAAGCATTTATGAATTGTTTTATTACTGATCTTATTTTCTCATTGTAGTGAACAGAAGATGTGTTTTTTCTAAGAAGATGTTATTATATATACTTATAGACGTCAATAAACTGCACTCTTGAGAGCGCTTCTGTACCTACACACTGTGTTTATTTATAGTATAAATTATTTATGTTCGGTTGAGTGTAACGAACTAGAACATTATATATATATATATATATATATATATATATATATATATATATATATACGCATAAAATCATTACAATTTACTTTCTGATAATATCACAGCCCTGATTAAACATAGATACTTTTGTAGATTAGTGAAGTTGTAGTGCTAGATGTATTTATATGTAGTTTTTGTTATTATTCTCTGTTGATATTGGCCACATTATGTAAGTCTTTTCGTTTGTCCTGAAGAAGGGACGGGTCGTCCCGAAAATTTGACAGTCTGGTTGTTCGTGTCGTTGGTCATTTTAGTGCTTTGTGTGTGTGTGTGTATATATATATATATATATATATATATATATATATATATTAAAAGAAATAGAATAAACAGTACACAAAGTTAAAAATTTAACGCAAGCGCTTTCATTTTATAATCCTCAGGCGTTACATTTTAAAATAGTTTTTAAACTATTTTAAAATGTAACGCCTGAGGATTATAAAATGAAAGCGCTTGCGTTAAATTTTTAACTTTGTGTACTGTTTATTCTATTTCTTTTAATATTTTATACCGGACACTGTGATTTTTTTTAAAAACACAATTTGGAGATATATATATATATATATATATATATATATATATATATATATATGCAAGTGTATGAGAAATGCTGAAGTCAATGATCAGTGATTATGAGGACTTCTTCTGAGTGTGTAGGATGTGTAATTTAGCTTTAAACTCAAAGGAAAACATGAGCATCGTTTTATTGCATAAAATCATTACAATAATATCACAGCCCTGATTAAACATCTGCCAAAACACCAGCGACAGTGATGACCCCTCCCCTTTCTCAGGGAAATCTACGGAATAATCATCTGCAGACTTCTAAACTACAATATATCTTCGTCATAAGTTACTCTAACATGGCAATGAGGAATGCACCGTACAAAACAATTTCAGCATATTCCTATGGAAATTTTTACAATTCTGAATTCTAAGTATTCCAGCAGGAAATCATTTCCTGGAGAACAAATAAGATTCACTTAGCATTGCAACAAATCGTACAGGATTTTAACATTTTCCTAAAAGACTTTTCAAAAAATCTTACAGCAGTTTTGTCTCATGCAAGTTACAATGTAGACAAAACAATTTCCATACCAACTTTGAAATTCCCGTTAGATTTTGTTGCATAGAAATTTGTTTGGAAAGATATTCTTGATTTGCATAATTAATTTTTCATATAAAGAGTTTATTCTACCCTTAGAAAATGATTTTCATAATCGAATTTGTCAGGTTGAATCTTCAGTAATAAAGATAATTTTGGAGCGCATTCCAAACCTTCGTTCATTTTTGACACGGTTACATCGTTTTACTGAAATGTGCTGATAGTTGACAACACTGTATTGGAACCGTTGGTGATCCGATAACTCACAAAACCCAGATAGATGGTCAAGTTCTTTTGGCATCAATGATATCGGTGTTCCTTTTATAGGTTCACGAATGCCGAGAACATGTGCGCTCGACTGTGTTTGCATGCTTATGTTTGAATGCTAAGAATGAATCGAATTTTTTTTTTAAATCACTACCAGTATATTATTAATTTCTATGATTCTTAACACTCAATGTGTGAATCATAATGTAAGCAGTGTAGAATATGTTTTTATGTAAATTAGATGACACGTTTGATAATTTCGATTTAATTCAACATCGGAGCAATCGAATATTCAACTTGGAATTTCACAGTTTCTATAGCCATGACATTTTAGTTTAAACACCCTGTGTTAAGATGCAGACAGATCATAGAGCTACAGATAGCGCTGCAGATCCCCTCCTTATAAAACCCTCGATTTACGACAAAAAATTCGTATCGTTGTATTCTTGTATTGCCGTCTCATACATTTAGCATAAAAAATCCTAACATGTTTTCCTAATATTTTTGTAATTTTTTTTATAAGGGGTGGATCTGTAGCTCTTTGTTCTGTCCCAATATTTTTTCAGAGAGCTGCAGTTCTGCAGCTAAGAGAACTAGAACTACTCATTAAATAGTCTAATGTCTTAATACGGGACTTTCGAGATACGGATCCACTCTGACTTTTATACCGCGTTGAACGGAATTTGTAGGGCATACCACTTCCGGATTATAACAACAACAACTAAGTAAACAAGCATGGGATACTTCAATTGCGATCAAATTCCTGTATTAATATGCTATTTTTAAAAGAATGGAATGACTAAATAGGAAAACGCATTTGATGAAATTATGTGAGTTAGCGAGGAAAACAAATCTAGGGAATAACTTGAGGATATCGGTAAAACTTCACGTCTTGCATCCAAGGATGCGCCCTTTTCCTTCCATGTATTTACACCCAGACCATTCATACTAAGCACCAATAGTGTCTTGGATCGTCATCGTGGGACTGTGTATAGCTCTTGACTAGCTAGCGAAACACCAGTTGTATCGAATTCAACTTTGCCCTACAATTTCTTACTATCACGTGACCGTTTTAGAATTCACTGGTGATAGAAGAAATTGAATCACAACGACAAGAATAAGAGCCAAATGACCAATTCTAATAACCCAATGTAGATTCACAATTCTAACTTGTAATTATGAAGACTCCTAATTCTAACTTATTTATAAAGACTCGTAATTCTAAATGATTCATATAGAACCACAATCCTAACTGATTTATATAATCTCATATAACATAAATCTACAAAGAATGCAAAATTAAGAGTCGGGCAAACACGGACCCCGAAACACCAGAGGCGGGATTAGGTGCCTAGAAGTAGTAAGCATCCCCTGTTGACCGGTCAATCTCGCCATGAGCCGTCTACCTTGATCAGATAAAAGGAGTGATCTGTCGTGAAAATCAGTATGTGAAGATCTGTCTCGCAATTGCTACGAAACACGTCAGACAGCATTCGACCTAGCGACAGGTTGTATTTGCAAATGCAATCATCATAAAACGAACATAGAACTACTGACTTTAAACGGGATTGTCGACACTCGGAATTCTACCTGATTTACATATAGCACAAGCATTCTAACCCATTCACACACATGTAGATCCTGACAATTTGATATAGACTCATAATTCTAACTGAAATATAGAGACCCATTGGTTTAGATATAGACCCATAATTCTATCACATCTACATACATGTGCATTCCCAATGCTTGATACGATTAAGTTGAGTGAGAATAAAATTACATGAAAATATTGATGTTTTATTTCCTTGGAGGTAATATTGTTCCGAAGAATCATCACTGAGCATGATACAAAGGATAGTTAACATCAGAGAGAGAGAGAGAGAGAGAGAGAGAGAGAGAGAGAGAGAGAGAATGCATGAACGTGTATATAGAACAGGTCATTACACGTTATCTTAAGCAAATATCATATCACAATTTAGAACTTACCATGAATGAACAGGCTACTGACAAGAACTACATTGTGATTGCTGATATTGGATTTAAATTGCTTAAAAAAATTTATTTGTCTAAAGTTTCACTACATAACATCGCTGCAGATAAAACGTTTTAGACTGTGAATTTGTACATAGAAAATGAGAAGTATTTTGTTTCATTTGTATTACGTAATGAAGTTTTGCAAATATTCATAGCTTTAAAGTATGATTTATACTATGTTTACATTTACTCTTTAACCATGTAATAAAATGCATTACAGAGTTTTGAAGGATATATTTGCTTATAAATGCAAAGACCGAATCACTATAAATCTGAACACTAGGCGTATGAACACTGTCGAGCATGTCGTCTGCATGTAGCATCTCGGTCCTCAGGAACTGGTGATTTTGTAATAATAATAGTAGGGGTCTATACCATACCATCTCATAACACTTTATTAGGGGGTGGTATGGTATAGACCCCTGCTATTTCAGACAAAATTACCAGTTCCTGTGCTCGGCCGCATGTGCGCAGAATGCAAACGAAGCTTAAATTTGTTGTCCATTCCCGTCTCAGACAACACATTTGCATCTCATGCAATGCCAGAGAAGTTTATCTTACCTCTAAAGTCTTTAATATTACCAAACAAACACAAGAACTTAATCCAAGTGCGGGGTTTTATAACAATTCTTCTTTCAGTAAAGTTACAACATGACCGATTAGCACCTACATGTTTAGTGACTACACCTTACAATTAGATAGATTTGAAAAGACATGAACTGCTTAAACCCAGTTCAGTTTGAAAATTTTGCTAATAAGTTGATGTTTATGATATTTAATTGATAATCAATTCAGGAATTGGACAATTAATTTTTTCAACATTGCGCACTATTTTCTTTTATGTTATGACATCACATTTTGCTTTCCATGGCTGTTCCGTTCATCGCTACTTACCCAAAGAATTAGTCGGGAGGTTTAAGATATGAATGAAAAATGCACACATTAAAAAGGGTTTAAAAATGAAGATATAAGCAATGAATTATTATTTTTTGAAAGATGTAGTCTCATAACTGCAACAATGTGTGTAAAGAAATTTTCATAACGCGCTAACACATACAGACCGTTGCAGTTATGAGACTACATCTTTAAAAAAAAAATAATAATAATTCATTGCTTTTAAAATGACCATAGTTCCACGTGTGTGATATGTGTAGTTTTGCGATTTAAGAGCAGAACGTCACGTGAGGTAACGACGTCATTTTATTTAAAAAACAGAATTCTTTCCGGACAGTTTTCATTTTCCTTGTTCCACGCGCTCAACAGAAGTGCTAAAGTACTGTATAATAGGTACACTGTAACGTTTGACATAATACACATATGTGAGTCTTTCTAATTTAGTCAAATGTACCCCTATTCTTTTCAAAACATTTCACAATTTCTATGGTCGTTATATAATGATCTAATTCGCAAATACTAGCTGTCTGAAATCATCCATTTTCTGGCCCAGATGATTGTAGAAACTGTACCTTCTTCTTTGTTTGCACAACCAGTCACAACACTGGCATCAAGTGACTAAAATTGCAAAGCGTTGGTATTTTTGACATTCTCATCCAATATCAAAATGACTTAAACTTTATCGCTCTCTATCCCGATGTTCTCGCAAGTTTTACCAATGTTGAATGTACTAATTACACGCATGTGTTTGATCAGAATCAGTTCCTTTGTACAATGTAAGTCATAAACAATTTTTTTTTGCGTTCGCCACATTTCTTTATCGCTTCACTTACAATTTTGTCAATGAGATATTCTGCTAACTTTCCTGACATGCTCATTTGTTTTAGGCACATTATTTGATACTTATTTGTTGGTTGGTTGTACAATGTTTAACGTCCCGCTTGAGAATTTTTCAACACTTTACACGACCATTCCTCACGATAAATCAAAGTTTAGACTTTTTGACGTCATAGATAGTTGCTTCTTCAACAAAAATGGAAAAAGGAAATATTCATATCTAGTGATCAATCATTAAAATATTACTTTGTTACACACCACTCTGATTCCACGCAAAGGTACTCTGAAGTTGAAATAAAAAATAATGCTTATTGACAATATCTTCGTAATCTTTGGTGATCATGTTTTCCAACAGTTTGTTGGAATTCCCATGTGCACGATTTGTGCTCCTTTCTTAGCTGACCTGTTTTATATTCTTATAAAGCAGAATTTATCTTAATGAAACCTTCTTCGTGAGAAGAAAGCATATCTTGTTGTGGTCGTCAATTCCACATATTGCTTAGAGGAGTTATGAAATTGATCACTGTTCGTTGTCTTCACTTTTCATACATGTATATCGATGACGTTTAATCTATTAACAATAATCATTTTCATTTATATGTCGACTGCTTATCCCCTAATTAGAAATTAAACGTGTTTCATCTTCTTTGTTTACGTGTTATTTATTTTAAATTTTATTTCAATAAAGAAGAACGTATCCATTTCGCAAAATCTATGGTCGTTATAACGATCTAGTTCGCCAATATAACCTACCATTGGGTCAAATGCTGTCTGACGTGTTTCATACCGATTGTAAGGCCGTTCTTGACACACTGATTTTGACTACAGATAACTCCGTTTACCTGATCAGGATATAGGGCTCACAGCGGGTGTGACCGGTCGACAGGGGATGCTTACTCCTCCTAGGCACCTGATCCCACATCTGGTGTGTCCAGGGGTCCGTGTTTGCCAAACTCTCTATTTTGTATTGCTTATGGGAGTTATGAGATTGATTACTGTTCCTTATCTTCACCTTTCATCCATATCATTTGAAATATTGATATTGAAAAACAAGAGAATATGCACTCCTGTGACCTCCTCTCTCATAGCGTGATAAGTTAATACTAGAAATGAAGGATAGAAAAGGTACATGGCAAGCACGTCAGTGAAAACAAGTAAATTTACTGGTTTGTGAGGTAAATGTATAACAGTTGTTTAGTTAACAATAGGAAACTAAAAGATGAAGAGCTAGTCAAACCATACGAATAATATTAAGGAAGTTAGCTCCTGAGCATTTGAGCACAACTGATCCCATAGGTGCAAACATATTACACATCTATTACTGTCAATTCAAATTTTGAAAGGGTTTTGCAGGGACTATATTTTGTGGCGGAAGGATTGATTAATCAAAAAGTTCTATATGTGCGTGATATTACAGTTTCTGTTTCATCCAATATGTCTTCTACTTTTATACTCCTACACGTGTATTTCAGTTTTATGATTTATGATACAAGTAGTTGAGACTTGGAACTAGTTCAAATGTTGTAATTCATTAATTTGGTTGATATATTTTTCCAAACAGAACACTGATTCTTATAAAAGTTTAAATTAATTTACTCGAAATTTTGTATAAAAATTCAGTATTTTCACCAATAATCCAAAAATATACAACCCCACTTTTTAGAATTTCATTTTAAATGAGACAAGACTCTGAAAATTATGTGAAATTTTAGAAATTGACATTACTCCTAATATTTCCTTTTGAATTCTCTATTATACGATTTCATGATTTTTTTTCGTATACCAAGTGCATAAAGGTAATTATTTATTTCCATTATTACTAGTATTATACTTTTTTAATCTGTATTATTAGAAGACATTATCATGTATCTATTTCAGGTAATGATTGATTTGTATTACTTATGTTGTGTTGACACCAACAGACAAATCAAGTTTAATTGAATAAATGTTAAGTGCAAAAAGGTCATGTTCAGAACTCTGTACTTCAATAACAAACGTTGCTACCCAGTTTTTCTTTTTAATTTCCTAATTCTCTTTCAATGTAGAAATCAAAAATACACTTCACAAAAAAATTGGCATTACTCCTTCAGGTGCGAACCTCTTTATGTAGACACTAAGCGCACGGTACTGGTGTCACTTTACGTTACACTTATAACGTCATAAATTGTGGCAAAATATAATCACGAAAGCAACGTCACGTTTTAAACAAAATTCATTATCTCCAAGCTGTAATATCATAACTAAAGCACATGCATGATTTAATGTTTAAAAATTGAAAATAAATCTTTGTACGTGTATAGTGTACATTCATAAAAATTATGAATTCTTAGAAATACTCCAAAGTATACGTACTGTATTTATTTCACCGTGCCTACAACAGCAGGCATGTCGTATGAAATAAGGGTACCCGTTTCGGTAGGTTTCGTTTTGCTTCGGTAGATTTCGTTTCCTTTCGATTTCGTTTCGCATTTTACAGGTAACCATCCCATGAAATAAGGCTTGCAATTCTTATGAATATGACCTCTGAGAAATTTGAACACAGTAAAAAAAAAAATCAGTTTTGGTTTTTTCTAGGATATATATAGACTTGCTCAAGTCTCTATGTTTAATAATCATTGCTCTCTTTAATACTTTTTATTAATGCCAAACACGGAAGGGGGGAGGGGGGGGGGTTAAAAACTCCCGTACGTTTCTGTCATCGATCTACATCGATCACGCTCTAGATAGTGGGGAAAAACAACAACCAGCGCATAGAAAGTATATGTAGTTTTGCGCTTTATAAATGAATAATAATAATAACCACGGTGAGTTGAAGTGAGAGTTAAAAACTTCCAAATAATATTACATTTTAATGTTCACTTTCATTTCTGAATAAACAGTAGAAAAGGTATACAGAGTGTTATTTACACTCGTATGTTTTACTTGCGAATCGGTTAGTTTCAATATATATCATATTTAGTTTTGAAGGGTTGGTCTCGTGAAAACTGTGTGACTTTAGATTTTTTTTGTCAGATGTTGAACTTTTGATCTAATGATATTGTTATTCATATGAGGAAATCTTGATTTGTATTCGATAATCTTGATATCTATATGCGGACGGAAATTTTGATTTATATGTGAGAAATCTTGATATTCATATGCGAATTTTTTTTATTTTACTCTACGAGAGAGAGAGAGAGAGAGAGAGAGAGAGAGAGAGAGAGAGGCTTCCTCTACTCTTCTGGAGTACCAACGCATGTGGGCGAAATATTCCAGGGGCAATCGCTCACACCCGCCAGAGATCACCTGGGTCCTAAATACAACAGTGAGGTTGTTCAACACGTCACTGATACTCTAACAAGATTTTGACATTCAATTCATTTAATATGTGACTTATGTATATATCTTTCATTCATTGGAAGGGGGGGGGGGGTACATAAGATCTAACACGCTATATATATCCACCGTTCTGGTGCCTGTGTTCACATCCACCTCCTAGGGAATGCTACAAGCTGGTGCATGTTGGAAACTGTAGGAGGGTCCACAGTTTGCTCTGTACTTGCTCTTTAAACCAGGTAGCACGCAGGAGACAGGTGAGATGCGCAGAGATATCTTTCCCCTTAGAACGTGACCACCCGTTCAGGTCCAGGCACCTATGTCCACATAGGGCCCCCTGTGTTGCCCCTACGTTGGTAGTCAAACTGGCCGCCTCCCCAGTTTCCCACAAAAAAATTGCACGCGACCCTTTCCGCCATATATGTAAATTTGCACCCTGTTTCTGATTACGATTAATGAATATTCAAATTTGTATCACTCTTGTTAATCCAGCTAGCTAAGCAGCCTATGGGGGATTACAGGGCAGCCACCCAAGCTTCGACATAGCTACTGGGTTTATTCAGCATATTAGGGCAAGGTCAACTATTCAATTCAGGCCAAATGTCTCACGGATGGTAGTGCTGTATATTTATTAAAGTTTAATTTTAGCAGAGTAGCTCCTCTAGTTAAATTTAAGACATCCGAGGTCATGGTCAATGAAGCTAATTCTTTTATCAATTTTTGAAATTATGCATTTCACCTACAATCAATAATGACTAAATCCATGCGTACATCTAGCATGTGTACATCAACATTATCAAATACGAATCAAATATTATGGAATATAAATCGAGATTTATATAATTATCGAATATAAATAACAAGGTTACCAAATGTAAATAAATAACAAGATTATCGAATATAAATCAAAATTTTCGCATATAAATATTAAGATTATCGAATATAATTAAAATTTTCTCATATATGAATAACAAAATTATCGA